>NC_084572.2:15772500-15780000 GCF_033978685.3 Nerophis lumbriciformis | reverse complement strand
TCATTTCTGAAATCTTTTTTTTTTTTTTGAGTCTGTCCGCAAGATGCTCTTTTCTGGAGGCGTTCCCAGTTTGCCAATGAAACCACACCCCATTCTCTCCAAGCGTCTCAGAATTTATCTGTTGAAAATGTACAGTGTCTAAAGTGCCAGTATAATGGAAACCAAGTTGACTTTATATGCTCAATTGTGTTTCATTGTATCCATTAAACCAGTGGTTCTCAACATTTTTTCAGTGATGTACCCCCTGTGAACATTTTTTTTAACTCAAGTACCCCCTAATCAGAGAAAAGCAATTTTGGTTGAAAAAAAAGATAAAGAAGTAAAATACAGCACTATGTCATCAGTTTCTGATTTATTGAATTGTATAACAGTGCAAAATATTGCTCATTTGTAGTGGTTTTTCTTGAACTATTTGGAAAAAAAAGATATAAAAATAACTAAAAACTTGTTGAAAAATAAACAAGTGATTCAATTATAAATAAAGATTTCTACACATAGAAGTAATCATCAACTTAAAGTGCCCTCTTTGGGGATTGTAATAGAGATCCATCTGGATTCATGAACTTAATTCTAAACATTTCTTCACAAAAAAATAAATCTTTAACATCAATATTTATGTTAAAAAATCTAGCTGTCCACACTGAATATTGCATTATTGCATTTCTTTTCACAGTTCTTTTTGACAGACATGTTAGTGAGAAACCTGAGCTTGTACTTCACTGAGTTTATGAACTTACATTAATATTTTGTTTAAGTATTATTCAATAAATATATTTATAAAGGATTTTTGAATTGTTGCTATTTTTAGAATATTTTGAAAAAATCTCACGTACCCCTTGGCATACCTTCAAGTACCCCCAGGGGTACGCGTACCCCCATTTGAGAACCACTGCATTAAACCATATCCAATTGTATTTACAATCCAAAAGTATGTGAAAATACCGTCTAAACACCACAAAAGGCCACAAATTCAGTCGGCCATTTTTAATATTCCGCTCCAAACATCTTTGGCAATTTCCGTAGATTAGGGGTTGGATGAGCGCTTTTGCACTCTCACCAGATCAGTCACACTTGAAATACGCAAAAATTGGAAAGAGATGTGCTCTTTATCATTCACAACCCGTATGTAAGACAATAACACATGTTTAGCTTTTTTTATGCATTCAAAATCGTAAATAAATAGCTACCAGTTGAGTCAACAGATGAAGAGTCCTCTACTGCGCCCATAAAACCCTCTAAAACACATCCAGAAACCGCCAACAATACTCCATTTAAATGTTGCGACCTGAAAATTAACCAAATATGAGCGATGTTGTTATTATAAGCACTAACGCACACCGCCTGTTTCAGCGGCGCATTTATAGCAGTAAGCTAACACTAGTTTACGCTGCGTTTGTTGACGCCTTCATGGAGAATGGCTTTGAGCCCAGACTGTAGACAGGAATAGTTTTTTTTGACCTCACATATGCGTACGATACTGTTTGGCACAAAGGCCTCCTGCTGAAACTCACAGAGGTGCTCCCTGCCTGGGCAACATCAACAACAATCCGTTAACCAACCAGAAGTTCAGAGTTCACCTTGGACAGAACAGGAGTAACTGGAGGATGAAGAAGAATGGCCTACCAGAAGGATCAGTCCTTGCCCCAATGCTTTTTAATCTATACACAAATGACTTACCCACCACCAAATCCCGCAAATGTATTTATGCAGATAACTTCTGTCTGACAACTAAAGCCACAGACATAGATACCCTTGAAAAAGTGCTTGTGGATGATCTTGCAAAGCTGGACCAGAACTGCGCAACCTGGCGTCTAAAACCAAGCCCAGCCAAAACAGTGTCAAGTGTTTCCCACCTCAACAACACCAAAGCTTCTTCAGAGATAAATACCCAAATGAGTGGACTAAACCTGCAGGATGTCCCAAATCCAACCAACCTGGGAGTGACCCTTGATAGAACACTATCTTTCAAGGAACACTTGAAAAGTACAGCAGCAAAGGTGAAGGCCCGAAACAACCTGCTCTGTATACTGGCGAGAAATGGGGGGCAGCCACTTTTACATTGCACACCTCGGCACTGGCCCTGTCATACGCCGCTGCGGAATACTGTGCCCCTGTCTGGTCAAGGTCAGCCCATATGCACCTAGTGGACATCCAACTCAACTCAACCATGCACTTTATAACTGGGACCACCGTTCAACATACCTCCCCTGGCTCCCTGTCTTATCTAACATTGCACGCACACACACACACAACACACACACACACACACACACACACACACACACACACACACACACACACACACACACACACACACTTTCTTGTATTTGTTACCTTCTTGAGACCTCCAAAAATGCCTACCTCAGTTGCAAGAAAATGTTAACATTTGTGCAATATTATGATAAAAGTTGGAATTTTACTCAGTAACAGTCGCAAATTTACAAGAAAAGCTTTAAATGTTGGCAATTTTATGAAAAGAGTCGTAATTTTACTTGACAAAAGTCAGTTTTATAAGAAAACTTAAAAATGTTGGCAATATTATAATAATAATCGGAATTGTACTTGGCAAAATTATGACAAAAGTCGTAATTATACTCAAAAAATGTCCCTATTTTACAAGAACAACAAAAAAATTGGCAATATTGTGATAAAAGTGAATTTATATATTTTATATCACAATTTTGCATTAAAAATTAATAAATTTACAGAAACAGAAAGAATAAGAGAAATTGTTCCCAATTTTATAAGAAAAAAATCGACACATTAACATCGACACAGTTAATTATAATTTTTGTTTGTAATTGTTTTTTAATCTTCATTATTTACTTCAAGCTATTACAGTATGTCTCTATATACATATTTGTTTGATTAATTTTGGCCAAAGGAAAAGCATTTCAATTTCTTACACACACACTTGTTATTACACATGTTGACAAAAGGGGGATCACTTCAAATTTTTACACACACTTGTTATTGCATATGTTGACCAGAGGGGGAGCACTTTTAAAACCGACACACAGTCAATTTGAAAAATCCCTCCTTTTTGGAACCACCCTAATTGTGATCGATTTCTCCACCAGGGGTGCAAATGAGACATTCTCTATTAGATGCAATGGTTTTTCCGTATTGGGACCATGATTTGGGTCCCAGCTTGTTCACCGGTCCTCATATGGAAGGTACTTTTCCTTGTTGATGTCTCAAGAAGGGTAGAAATACAAGAACACACACACACACACACACACACACACACACACACACACACACACACACACACACACACACACACACACACACACATCAGGCGAGCAGCATTTACTCATAGATGCTCTAAAAGCCAAAGACTCTCTCATCTTCCAATTCACAGAGATATTTTCCACCCCCCTCTGCCTGTCTTCCATCCAGAAAACCAATCCGGATGAACATCCCTCCAGCCGACTATGACACCCAAACAGCTTGTAAAAATGAATAAGAGTCCAATGAGGTCCAAAACAAACATCTGATTTCAGACCCTACCCAACAGGCCCTCCGCACCAACCTCCCATGGAGACAGTGGTCAATGCTTAGTAAATTCAGTACTGAACAAGGCCCCTGCTTGGCCAGCTTTTACAGATGGGTAAGCAAGCCAAGCCCACTTTGTGCTTGTGGAGAAAGACAGACAATGGACCACATTATTGAGGCCTGCCCACTCCACAGACTAAAAAGGGGGGGGGACTTGTTGTCCTTCATACTGCAGACCAGTAGACAACTGCTTGACTAAAAGACTTTGCATTCACTCAATAAATTATAAAACCATGTACAAATATGCATAAAAAAATCATACATACATCACACATGGGACGGTTTAGTTAGTATGAATTGTTTTAGTTATATTGTAAAACTTACAAATGTTGCTTGAAGAACTCTTTCAAGCAGAAATGCTATACACAAAGAGTAAACAAAACAGGATATAATTCCGGTTCAAGGTACGAAACAGGAAACACAACATGCAGTGAGCGAACTCGTAGAACAAATGGCGCCAGAGCACAAACAATAACACAACTTTTCGGTGTCTCTCTCGCTCTCTGTTTTACGTTGAATACAAAACATTATGGCTGTTGGCGAAGAATAATTATCCGCACCGTTTTATAAGCCGCATGGTTCAAAGAAAGGAAAACTGTAGCGACTTATAGTCTAGAGAATATGGTAATTGTGATTTTGATTTTTGCCACCCGGCCCTATTTGGTACTACCTCCATGAATTTTGTCTGAGAAGCAAATAATTAGTTGCTTCATCTTTGATACATCACATTAAGCACATCACATTAGTGCAATTTCCAATAATGGATGGCAATGACACACCCAGTATGGCTCTAATAAAAATGATGTGTCACCATGGTGATATTCACTTGTGGGGAACGGGACAATAATCATGGGTTTACTAATTTGCTAGATAATTATATGTGTCATTTGGGCAATTAGAAAAGCAGTTATGTTACTTCTGATGTCCCTACCCTTTTTTATTCTCCAGTTTTGACACTTTCCCCACAAAAGACTAAGACAAAAACATCTTAGAAGGGGTCCTATGATTTTTTTCTACATTTAAAACATGTCCTTGTGGTCTACATAACATGTAATGGTTCTTTGGTCAAAATATAGCATAGATTAAGTTTCACAGACTGTTTTCAAGCCACTTTCTGACCTTCTCTCTAGGATGCACCGTTCTGTGGCAGGTCTTATTTACCTAGCTCCACTTCGACAGCCTTTTCTCCCCCTCATCCATGTTGTAGTTAGCGCTTCCATACCAAGTCTACTGACAGATATTAATTTAAAACTATATGCTAATTTGTATTAGAAATGGCAACAGCAGAGGATACATGTACAGACCCTTTCCAAAAAAATTTAATATCATGGAAAAGTGTATTTATTTCCATAATTCCATTTAAAACGTTAAACTTACATTAATTTTAGATTCAGGGCCCACAACTTAAACAATGTCAAGTATTTAGTTGTTTATTTGTACATAATTTGGGCCTTCAGCTCAGAAAACCCACAATAAAAAGCATTTCAAAAAAATTGAGCACTGTGAAGAAATCAGTCAAAATTTTACAGGGTATGAATGTTTTGAACTGAGTGTCACTCACTACTCATCTACTAAACTCAAAGCAGCTGCACAGTTTTTGCCAGGTCATTAAATTGTTTCACTTTGGTTCAATTGTCTCAGTTAGTATCAATATGGGGAAGACTGCGGACTTGACAATTAGCCAAAAGACCATTATTGATACTAGGGATGTCCCGATCCAGGTTTTTGCACTTCCGATCCAATAACGATATTGTTTTTGCATTTCCGATCCGATACCGATACTGACCGATACTGATACTGGCCTATCCGAGCATGTATTAAAGTTTAAAGTTATTTAGCCTACTTAGTTGTCAGAATCATGTTGAAAAGGGTTTTAGTACTCTTGATAACAACTAGCCAGCTGAATTAGGGGAGTTTGAATAATACACAATGGTTGGTAACAAGAAACTGACCTGTTTATTCAAGGATAAACACAAAATAGACAAAATTATACATGACAAACAGAAATGGCATCATTGAACTATGGCTGGGTGATATGGCCTTTTTTTAATATTGCGATATTTTAAGGCCATATTGCGATACACGATATATATCTCGATATTTTGCCTTAGCCTTGAATGAACACTTGATGCATATAATCACAGCAGTATGATGATTCTATGTGTTTTGATTGATTGATTGAGACTTTTATTAGTAGGTTGCACAGTGAAGTACATATTCCGTACAATTGACCACTAAATGGTAACACCCGAATAAGTTTTTCAACTTGTTTAAGTCGGGGTCCACTTAAATTGATTCATGATACAGATATATACTATCAGATATATACTATCATCATAATACAGTCATCACACAAGATAATCACATTGAATTATTTACATTATTTATAATCCAGGGTGTGGAGGGGGGCGCCTGATGTAAGTGTCAAAAAGACAGCCAAAAGAGTTTGATATGAGAATAAATCTAAATTTAAAATATAGGGTAGAAATGCACCCATTTGCAGGAAATGTAGTCTTGATTTTCAAAATGTTCTTTCAAGGCTTGCATGTCTACATTAAAACATTCTTCTTCATACTGCATTAATATATGCTACTTTTAAACTTTCATGCAGAGAAGGAAATCACAACTAAAAAAATCACTAATTTTTTCATACGGTGTTGATGTGGAAATTTTTGCCTTGCATTTTGATGGTGTGGAGTCTGGACGTGTGGCACCGAATGGAGATAAGCGTCTCGACAGACGTCACAATATTTGAACAATGATGACGAAAACTGTTGTCTCTGTCGTGTCCGTGTGTCGAAAATTGTTATGCGCTTATTTTTTTATTTGATTTTTTGCGTGGCATAGATTTGCCGTGCGCAGAGGACGCTTGAGCAGGCGCGCACCTTAGCGTCTGCGCTAGCATCACAGCTAACGTTAGCCATGCCGCTACCTCGCTCTCTGCTGGGAGAGGACGTATACGTATGTGACGTGTGACGTGACAGTATGTGACGTGTGTAAGAAGGTGCGCTCGCTGTCTGTGAGAGGGAGACACAGGAAAGAGTGAGAAGAGCCTGTCGTGTAATGCCAGCAGCTAAAAGCAACTGCGTGAGAATTGTGGATGTGTTGAAGGTGTGCTGGAAAATGCGGAACGGCAATTACGGAGCAGCAGAAAAGTGGAATGTATTATTTAAATAGGTGCGTTGGAAAACGGACACGGACCGGAGTTTTTTTTTAAACTGGATCTGGATCGGCATTTTCCCATGCCTTGCCGATACGCAATTTTTGGCAAATATCAGCAGCCGATCCGATCCAAATATCGGATCGGCACATCTCTAATTGATACCCTCCATAGGATGGGTAAGCCACACAAGTTCATAGCTAAGGAGGCTAGCTGTTCACAGAGTGCTGTGTCCAAGCATATCAATGGAAAGTCTAGTGAAGGGCAAAATGTGGCAGGAGAAGATGCAGCAGCGGAAGAGCTGACCGTGGGCTTCTGCGGATTATCAAACGGAGAAGATTCATGAATCTGGCAGAGATCCAGAAAGAGTGGAATGAGGTGGGAGTCACAGCTTCAAAAACCACCACATTCAGACCATATTTTGATTGAGTGATGTGATCTTAATTCATTTTTTTCTGCAAAAACTGAGAAGTAAATGGTGATTTCTTCACAGTATTCAAATTTTTTGAAATCGTGGGTTTTATGATCTGAAGCCCAGATTATGTACAAATAAACAACTAAATACTTGAAATTGTTTAAGTTGTGGGCCCTGAATCTATCATCTATGAAAGTTTAACATTTTGAATGGAATTATGGAAATAAATACACCTTTCCATGATATTAAAATGTTTTGGAAAGGGTCTGTACATGTACAAGCCAGTCTGTCCCACAACAAGAAGATAGTGAAAAGGAGGGAGCTTATTGACTCCAGTGCAGACTACAATAAATTCCTACCATATATG
>NC_084572.2:15685000-15765000 GCF_033978685.3 Nerophis lumbriciformis | reverse complement strand
GTGTTAGTTGGATATTTTTTCTTTTGCACCATGACTAGGGAAGGTTGTTTGCATTGGGTCATATTAGTGAATGCTGCACATTTCTCCATTTAGAACATAATTAAAAGTAGAGATGTCTGATTATGGCTTTTTTGCCGATATCCGATATTGTCCAACTCTTAATTACCGATTCGGATATCAACTGATACCGATATATACAATCGTGGAATTAACACATTATTATGCCTAATTTTGTTGTGATGCCTCGCTGGATGCATTAAACAATGTAACAAGGTTTTCCAAAATAAATCAACTCAAGTTATGGAAAAAAATGCCAACATGGCACTGCCATATTTATTATTTGAAGTTACAAAGTGCATTTTTTTTTTTAACATGCCTCAAAAGAGCAGCTTGGAATTTGGGACATGAGGAGGTTGAGGTGGGCGGAGTTGGGGGGCGGGGTTGAGGTGGGGGGGTGTATATTGTAGCGTCTCGGAAGAGTTAGTGCTGCAAGGGGTTCTGGGTATTTGTTCTGTTGTGTTTATGTTGTGTTACAGTGCAGATATTCTCCCGAAATGTGTTTGTTATTCTTGTTTGGTGTGGGTTCACAGTGTGGTGCATATTTGTAACAGTGTTAAAGTTGTTTATACGGCCACCCTCAGTGTGACCTGTATGGCTGTTGACCAAGTATGCATTGCATTCACTTGTGTGTGTGAAAAGCCGAAGATATTATGTGACTGGCCCGGCACGCAAAGGCAGTGCCTTTAAGGTTTATTGGCGCTCTGTATTTCTCCCTACGTCCGTGTACACAGCGGCGTTTTAAAAAGTCATAAATTTACAAATACCGATCATTTTGAAACCGATACCGATAATTTCCGATATTACATTTTAAAGCATTTATCGGCCGATAATATCGGCAGTCCGATATTATCGGACATCCCTAATTAAAAGTAATTGATTTCAATTATTCACATTGTCCATTTGATGGTGACAAAATGGCAGCATCAAAGATGGTATTTAAAATGAATGCAATGTCCCTCCCTCCAAGATTCCTTATTTAACTCTTAAAGTTTCGCAGGCCAAATTGTAGATAGTGGCAGGCCGCAATTGGCCTGCTGGCTGCAGTTTGGACACCACTGATTTATATTGTATATCGTCATTTTTGTGCAACCATACTTCAGAGCAATTCATAAGCGTCCTTTTTAACTTCCCGGGGGGAAAGGGGATTTCCAGGTCTTCAATTGGTTGATTTATCTATCAGGTCTGACACTTACATTCTCAGGATTATATAGTAAATTGTTTCTTGAAGCTGTAATATGCAGTGCTGTTGAACAGTGTTACTGTAAACTGTGCAACCCATCAAAATATAGCTTTCCCCCTCTCTCTGATTAAAATCCAGCGCGAGACAAACGGCGCCAGTTTCGACTCTGCCAGTTCAACTTATGTCATGCTCTTGGAAGCCAAGAGGAAGACATGGGAACTTGTTGTCGTGGTCTCCAAAAAAACAAGCCCCGGAGGATCCGATAGGGGCATGTCTCAACTATGACAACTATGTGGTCTCCTCATCATTGTTTTGTTCTCCCACCCACCTCAATCCTTGGCCTTGTTGATCTAGATAATGGTTGTCTCTTAGCCGCATATCTCATATCTCTGCTTACCTGCAATAATTGTTGATCTTGTGTGCCCTTACGTTTTGCGTTGCTATGCACAAAACACTCCCCACTGCGGTTAGGAAAACAAGCATATGTACAGGATAAACATCACAAATCGCAATTACCCCAAACATTCTTGCTAAGGTGCAAACAAATAGAATTGGGCTTGAGAGGTGTTGTTTTGGATTTGGCGAATGTGAGAAGCTTGATTGTAAACGATGGCAGTCCTCAAAAATATCAACATAGTGATAGCAGCAGTTTTTTTTCAGAACTTTTGTGTTTAATCCTGTGGATTTGTGAAATAAAGTATTTTGTAGTGATGGGTCAAACTGTGTCCCTAAAGACCTTGATATGTGTGTCACTGAGAAAAAAACATTTCTTTCAGCTCACGATTGACAGCTCATTCTGAAAGAAGTTGGAGGAGTAGCGTGTCGTCTTTGACATAGTTTTTTTTTTTAATCACCATCGTTGGTGTGAATGGAACTGCAAAAAAATGTTAAAGCTCTAAAGCAGGGGTGTCAAACTAATTTTAGATCGGGGGCAGCATGGAGAAAAATATACTCCCAAGTGGGCCGGACGGGTAAAATCACAGCACGATAAATTAAAAATAAAAACAACTCCAGATTGTTTTCTTTGTTTAAAAATAGAACAAGCACATTCTAAAAATGTACAAATCATAATGTTGTATTTTTTTTTTTTTACTCTTACATGTTGCGGTTAATAGTATTCTATCTTTATTTGTCGTTATTTATACTTTCTGAATACATTATGTGATAATGTTCATCAGTGAACTCATTGGTGTTCATTTTCAATCCATCAAGATAAAAAAATAATATCAAAATCAAATGACAGGATGTTAATTATGTAGTTTGCTAATTTTCCTTGACTGGTGCACATCATGTGGCTTATTTATTTGACATATGTAGCATCATCTAGAATAGGCCTGGGCAATTATTTTGACTCGGGGGCCAAATTTAGAGAAAAAAAATTTGTCTGGGGGCCGGTATATCTATTTTTAGGAAAACTAATACAAAACCTCACAATAAAGTCTGATTGAATGCTAAAAATGTTATGACAAAAACAGAATTTTAATTTTTTCTATGAACGATAAAACCCTGAATATTGAGAACATATGAACGTCACCCCCCCCTCTCAATCGACATATTTTACAATCAAGCCAAATGCAACAAACACAGCGAAATATGAACGCGAAGGGTAAAAAAACAAAAAACATCTACAATCTGATACATCACTAAGCTTTAGAACTTTCTTGTAAAAATCTCCTTCTGCGTCTGTCCCTGACACCCACATTTCAGGCTCTGGAAACACTCTGTGGAAACGCTCCCCACCCACACTGCTTGGTGCCTGGTCTGACCTGCTGTGACGTAGATTACCATAGTCACTAGTAGGGTTGTACGGTATACGGGTATTAGTATAGTACCGCGATACTAATGAATCAAATTCGGTACCATACCGCCTCTGAAAAGTACCGGTCCGCCACACCCTAAGATTTATTGTTAAAATAAAGCCAATAATGCCATTTTTTCTGGTCCCCTTTATTTAGAAAAGTATCGAAAAGTACCGAAAAGTATTGAAATAATATTGGCATCGGAACAACACCAGTCACTAAAATATCATGCAAAAGCGCAGATCCCAACCATTGAAATACTTTGTATAGTTCCAGACTTACGGTCATTAGAAAACATGACTGCACAACATAATGGCAGCTACACTTTCCATCTTAAATATTTAAATAAATGATTTGGGAATGTCCGGCGGGCCAGATTGAATAGCTTAACGGGCTGCATGTGGCCCCCGGGCCTTAATTTGCCCAGGTCTGATCTAGAAAGATAAAAATAATTGCTATTGTGACATCTAGTGGACACATTTAGAACAGCAGTTTATTTCATAAAAAAATGTTGTCTCATTTTTATACTTAGCAAACTCATCCCGCGGGCCGGATAAAACCTGCAGGCCGTACATTTGACACCCCTGCTCTAAAGTATGGGATCATTTTGATCTTATAGCGCCAAATAAGGTTCTTCTTGTTCTTCTTTTCCGCTTTACTGTTTGGCTCACCTACTATTTACATGTTTCATATTCTTTTTGCAAAGTTATTTGTTTGTAGAGAAAAAGAAAAAACACATTTCATTTGCCTGTGACTTTTTGAATCCAGCTGCTGCCGCCATTATGAAACACCAACACAGTATCATTGCAGTGTCAATTGCTTGGATTTTCACAACGTCACGTCCCGCTAATGTCGGGCTCATTAAATATGCGTGGTCAAGACAGCGTCTGTTCTCAGTGGGTACTAGGCGCCATTTAGCCTTTCTAAAAGAAAAATGCCCTACGCTTGCGTTGTTTTGGGCTGTATGAACCGTTCAAATCGCGAAAATGATAAACATTTCTTCAGAGTTCCTCGAGAGAAGGGCGGAAGAGTGCAACATTTTACGAAAGACGACGAGAAAAGGTTCACGCCCTCCAGTCCAAGGAGCAGAGTCGAAGAACGCAGTTTGAAGTGACCACTTTGTTAAAAGTTTGTTTGATATATTTTTAATATACTTTACTTGTTTAGTATTTTCCATTAGAGTATTATCTTGATATTGTTTGAATTTTATTTTTTAATAAACAGAAACCAGAAAGTCAGGGTAAATTATACTTTGTCAGGAAAGGTTAAATGTGTCAAAAGTGCAGGACAAAAATCTAATATGGTGATGATTCAGTAATTGGTAGTTTGTTAAATGGATATGCAGTCACGGGTGTCAGCTGTCGGTGCTACAGTCAGTTTGTTTACAAGGACGTGCCCTCGCAAGACGCAACGTTGAATCATGAAATGTAACCTTACCTGAGCAAAAAAACAACGCATGTTTGTCCGTGAGAGTCTTGATATCTATGTCCTTGACCCAGCCACACACAAAGAAGTTGTAGGCCTCCATGCTTTTGCAGATTCAGTCTTGGTGCTAGTGATCTTCAAAATGGGGTCCCACAGTAAATATTTGTGGTCCCACTTTTTTGTAACAGTTTTGAAAACAAATGATAAATGTATGCATTATCCTGTTATAGCTCACATTCTATATTGTGTTTTGGAAAAAGGTTGTCATAAATGTTACTTAATTCATTAAAAAAATAACACCAAAGAAAACAAATTTTTATGCAAATGTAAATGTATTCAGTTATAAACATTCATTCATTTTCTTCTTTCCTTTATGGATGTAAAGTTTACCGCTGCTGATAGTTTTTTCTATATTTGTATTCAATAAGTTGTAGGTGTATTTATTTCAGTATAAAAGTGTAAAAAGTGTTTTGCTTCAGTCATGAAATTATGAGAATCGCGTGCCAGGGCATACATGCATATGACAAATTTAATGGATTATTCTCACCTGTATGTAGATCATCAGTCGTTTAAAAACCACCACATCTACAATTTCATGGCAAATAATGCCAACAAACTTAGAATTTTGCAAGTTAGTTTCAATGTCATTTAATACAGTGGCACTTATGCCTCTAGCATTTCATCTTAGGCTTAGTGATGGCCATAAGCTGTGTGTTCCCCTTTAAGAATGCCGGTATGTGGGGTGAGTGACGTGTGTAAGTGAGTGGGCAAGTTAGGAGAGGGAGCGCTAGCATGTTCAGGAGTGTTAATAGCATGGTGGATGTCCGCTTGGCTTTGTGGAAAACATAAATAAAGAGTTGTAATAAATCGACGGCCTCGTCATTCCGACCAAAGAGCGGACTTGTAGGGACCCACATTGGAGGGTGTTACTTGGTGCCTGGTGAGGCTGGATCTTTGAAAATCAGTCCACCCACTCGTAAAGGTGTTATTTTTCTTAGCCCGTTTACATGGCGTGCAAAACAGCTTTCCATCGTCATAAGTGAGCCTTTTGCTGAAAAGTGGCTTCTGAAGACACTTGTCATTGAAGCTTCGCTTCTTGGGTTTATTGCTCGCCATGACCAAAACAATAACATGCAGGAGTCCTAATACCGGAAATGCAGTATTTGTGATCGATAAAATGATAAAAAGTGCGTTAACACCAACACTGAGATTTAATCTGTTTTGTCGTGTAGGATGACGTCTGGAGCACCAGATAGTTCGATAAGTGCGGGAACTCCACCGACAGATAATCCTTGATATCAATCGACAAAAATTGTTTTGACTAAGAATAGGGATTTATTCCATTGCATAGTTAGATTTTTTTGCTCGTAATTTCCGTATCTTGCAGGAGGCACTGTGACCACACACGCATGGCTTTCAACCGTTCGTGTCGCAAACGCACATGGCATGACACGCACAAAAATCATAGGGCTGCAACAATGCATTAAAGCTGACTGTTGCGATGCGTCGGACATTTTCTAGCATCTTCCTGCATGCGAGGACTTGCATTTTGTGGACGCATCATAAGAAAGACGCCCACACTTACTGGGCAGCAATCAACCGGTTTTCTCTCTCCAGCAATGCGGTGCGCTGCTGGAAGTTCTGCCACGTCTTCCTCACACTGTGAGGTTCCGTAAAGGCGAGCGACCTATCCAGACTTGCCGCCGTCAGGCCGAGGCCCCTTCCATCGGTCACGGAACCCACCGTCATCATCATCATCATCATCATCATTGCTCGACTGCAACAGGAGGCTAACAAGCCAAATTCTAGAGTCTGTGAACATTGCTCCAAAGTAATTGATTTTCGCTTCCGGGAATAATTTACTTGTCGGAATACAAGCAATATAATTCAAACACACGAAATTTTAGAAGAAAAAAATATGTTTTCATATACTAGCCCAGGGGTCGGCAACCTTTACCAGTCAAAGAGCCATTTTGACCAGTTTCACAAATTATAGAAAACAATGGGAGCCGCTAAAATGTTTTGAAATTTTAAATGAAATAACACTGCATACAATTTTTTGTTTTTGCTTTGTGCTATGTATAAACCAGGGGTCTCAGACACGCTGCCCACACCTTTATGTGGAATTTGAAAGCTGGTGCGGCACGCGGGTTTTAAATGAATGGCGCTTGCCAGCGTCATGCGTGCAGTGATGGTACAGCATATAGCACCCACTACAGCCAGCGTGCCTGGTCAGCCACACGTTGTATGGGGCTTCCGCTTGCTCACGTAGGTGACAGCAAGGCATACTTGGTCAACAACCACACAGGTCACACTGACGGTGGCGGTATAAAAAAAAACACTTTAACACTCTTACTAATAATGTGCCACACTGTGAACCCACACCAAACAAGAATGACAAACAAATTTCGGGAGAACATCTGCACCGTAACACAACATCAACACAACAGGACAAATACCCAGAATCCCATGCAGCCCTAACTCTTCCGGGATACGTGATACGAGTGATCAAAGAGCCGCATGCGGCTCCGGAGCCGCGGGTTGCCGACCCCTGTACTAGCCACACCGCACTATAAGCCGCATATTAGAGATGCGCGGTTTGCGGGCACAACCGCGGAGTCCGCGGATTATCCGCGGATCGGGCGGATGAAATTTTTAAAAATTAGATTTTATCCGCGGGTCGGGTCGGGCGGTTGAAAAAAAAAAAAAAAAGATTTTAAATAGATTCAGGCGGGTGGCAGTTAAACCAATTCGGAAATATATATACATAGTTAAATGTTGTTACCCACATACGAAAAACGAGCAGGCACCTGCAGCATATGCCACAACAGAAGAAAAAAAAAAAAGAAGAGATGGACACTTTTACGGAGCGGAGAAGGGACGCCTCGCCGGGGTCCGGGACCGAGGCCCCTTCCCCCGAGAGGGCCCCACCGGGAGCCGTAGCTGAGGCGATCCGCGAGAAGGGCCCGACGCACGTCCAGGGTCACCACCGCGCCCACCGCACCGACACCCCGCCTCGTCCGCCTTCGCCGCGGCCGGCGTCACGCGCAGCAGGTAAGCAGCTTACTTGCCCGCCACCCCCGTGGCCGGGGGCTCGTAACAGGGGTCACTCCGCGCGCTCCGCCCGCGCAGCTTACCTGCCCGCCACCCCCGTTGCCGGGGGCGCGTAACAGGGGTCACTCCGCGCGCAGTGCGCTCACGAAAGGGGTGGGGCTCACCCTGGTTGATATAGACAGCAGCAGGACGGTGGCCATGGAAGTCGGAACCCGCTAAGGAGTGTGTAACAACCCACCTGCCGAATCAACTAACCCTGAAAATGGATGGAGCTGGAGCGTCGGCACCATACCCGGCCGTCGCCGGCAGCGAGACGCGCTTGGAGGTGCGCTCAGCGCGGCTCCCATATGATTGCGCACTGGTGTGCGTCTGGGCCGTGACAGCGTGGCACGCGAATGTCTGTGCTGCATTGGATCAGTCTCCTTTCTTTAACAGGCAAAAGCTTTATAACCTCACTAATACCTTGCATCGTCTATATTAGATATATAACAACGGGCGGGTGCGGGCGGGTGCGGGCGGATGCGGTTCTGATTAAATGTTAGGTCGGGTGGATGGCGGATGGTTGACGACTTTCTGATGCGGTTGCGGATGAAATAATTGCCTATCCGCGCATCTCTACCGCATATATATACTGGTATGTTGTGAAATGAGATATTTACATAGAAAGATTTTGTAAATGTTTCTTTACACACGTGAATTTTTTCCAAACGGGGTCTGCATAACACGGCAGTAAAACGGCTGATCAAACAAAACAGAAAAATAATTGATGTCTTTATTTATCCTGTATGAGATTAAAGATGTTTATCAGGATTCTTCTTTCCCGTACTATGTAAATACTTTGAGCTTGAACTGTTTCTTAAAGTGGATAATTTTAGTACAGTGTTGGATTTATATGTTTAATCCATTCTATAGATTAGCCGCACATTTGTATAAACCGCAGGGTTCAACGCTTGGGAAAAAAGTAGCGGCATATTGTCCGGAAAATACGGTACTTTAGGGTCACTGCTCTTGCCGCTTCACAGACAGCTGTTTGGTTTGATTTTGCAATAATCATCAAATTTCCAATCTTTCTTTACTGTTAAGCACACAACCGGGTTGAGAAGGGCGTGTCTTGATGCAGCTCTGAGCGGTGGGTGACTGTAGCTGTCCTTCGACCTGTGACTATCCGCAACAGAGTACAAGCAGTCAAGTGAGAATCCTCTGAAATCCAGGCATTTCGGGCAAAAACTGAAATATTTGTGGTTTACCCTGTACACAACCTTGAGAGTACATTGAGTATGTTATTCAAATACTTTTACAATTGTGCCCCACTGGGTGATGCTCAACGTCGTGAGGACAAACATCTGTGCATTTTACCAAATACATGAGTTATCTTAAAGAACCTGCATGCGTTAGTTTAGCTTTTCAGGTATATTAACACTTGTAAGAAATGCTGCAATATGTGTGTGGAAAACCCACCCACTCAGGGTTCAGGGCAAACTGTCTGCCTTTTGTCTTTGGTTTAATTACGCAGTGGTGAAACATGTGCCTTCGAGCCAGCAAAATGTTGCACAGGGAGATATCAACATTGCTGCTATCATTGAACTAGATGAATAGAAAATAAGTGGCTGGAAAAACACGAGGAAAAAACCCACACTAATTACATTTGCTGAATCAGGGGTATCTAACCAGTGCCTTGCCACCCCTGCCAGAGTAGATCGCGAGAGTAGTCTGCATTTTTACATTGGTAAACTTGAAGAGTATAAGCAACTAGCATGCACAAGGCAGTGAGTCACCCAAGATGTGGTTCGAGCAGACGCGATTGCCCTAAAATGTCAAAAAATAAGTGATTAAATATAGTGTTTTGTGTACATGTTATTGACTAAATATGCGCTACTACGCGCTCTTTTGTTCAGAATCAGCTTCTTATCAGTGGTAATGACGCGGCTTTCCTCTCTCTCATTCCCGCAGCTTCACTGTGCTTTAAACCAGTGTTTTTCAACCTTTTTTGCGTTGAAAAAATGCGGAGGCACACCACCAGCAGAAATCACTAAAAAACGAAACTCAGTTGACAGTAAAAAGTCATTTTTGATTAGGGCTGCAGCTAACGATTATTTTTCTATCGATTAATCTATAGATTATTTTTTTCGATTAATCGGTTAATCTATAGATTATTTTTTTCGATTAATCTATAGATTATTTTTCCTTTTACCGATTATTTTTTTTATTTAAAATGAAGAGGAAAAAATAAATGTAGGCCAGTTTTTTCAAAAGGCATGGCTTTTATTTACAAAAAAAAAGTATGGCCACTCAGTCAACATTGACAACAACATGACAAAATATTCTGTAACAATGTAAACATTTAAAACTTTTAACATTTAACAAAATTAAAAGTAGCTTATTTGCTTTTTAATGTGCAAATATAAAAGTAAACATCCAGTGCAAATCTTAATATTCTGGAATAGTATAAGCATTTAAAAAGTAAAAGTATTGCTTATTTTGCTTTAAAATGTGCAAAAATAAAGATAAACATCCAATACAAAAAAGTGCAAAACGGAAATATTCTGTAACAAGTGTAAACATTTCAACAAAAGTAAAAGTATTGCTTATTTGCTAAAATGTGCAAAAATAAAGCTAAACATCCAATACAAAAAAGTGTACAGTGTAAACATTTCAACAAAAGTAAAAGTATTGCTTATTTTGCTTAATAACACAACAATGATAGTATGATTAAAGTGAAGGTTAATTGTTGGTTTGTACATAGTATATGTAACTGTTAATGTTGTAAAAGGTATTTGCACAACTAATTAACGTTAGCGTTTGTGACACGTCTTGTGCCGTGGGGTTCTTTCAGGACCGTCAGACTGAACGCCAGACGGCTTTGCCAGGTTTACAATCTTTTAATTTTACACAAAGTCTTTTCTCTTCCAACTCTTTTCTCTTTCTTTCCTCGCTTTTCAGCTCCTCTTCCTCGCTCGCTCGTCGTCCCCTGTCTCTTGCGGCGTCGCTCCCGGCGCGCCCCGCCGCCTCTCCACAGCGTTAAAGAGGAGCGCGTCTTTGTAAACACTGAACAGGCACGCCAAACGCGCCTCTCAGAGCAAACGGTGCTTTAGTTTATGAATTTACAACGCAGATACAAATGACACATTCATGTTTTTGTGTAATAATGACAACATATACGCACGCGGACGATTGACTTGTTGATGGTGATGGCAAGAACGCTGTCGGGGGTTTTCTTTTCAAATGTTCGTTCATAGCCGTTGTGCTGCTATGATAGGCCATTTCCGCTCGACACAGTGTGCATACAACAACATTATTAGGCCGTTTATTGAAATACTCCCACACTTTTGACGACTTTTGGCGTGCTTTTTTCCCCTCGCTCGCATCGTCTGCTTTGCGCTCCGCCATGACAGTAGTGTGACGTAAATATGCGACGCGCCGACGCACAAAAACGGCGTCGACGTATTTACGTAACCGATGACGTCGACTACGTCGACGCGTCGTTTCAGCCTTATTTTTGATATGACTTTAAACCATAACCAACCAAGCATCACTATAGCTCTCGTCTCAAAGTAGGTGTACTGTATCAATATAGCTCTTGTCTCAAAGTAGGTGTACTGTCACCACCTGTCACATCACGCCCTGATTTATTTTGTATTTTTTTGCTGTTTTCCTGTGTGTGGTGTTTTAGTTCTTGTCTTGCGCTCCTATTTTTTTGGTATTTTCCTGTAGCAGCTTCATGTCTTCCTTTGAGCGATATTTCCCGCATCTACTTTGTTTTAGCAATCAAAAATATTTCAGTTGTTTTCATCCTTCTTTGTGGGGACATTGGTGATTGTCATGTCATGTTCGGGTGTACTTTGTGGACGCCGTCTGGGCTTCACAGTAAGTCTTTGTTGTCGTCCAGCATTCTGTTTTTGTTTACTTTGTAGCCAGTTAGGTTTTAGTTTCGTTCCGCATAGCCTTCCCTAAGCTTCAATGCCTTTTCTTAGAGGCACTCACCTTTTGTTTATTTTTGGTTTAAGCATTAGATACGACGACAAACCCTTGTCGTCTCACACAACGTGTTCCAGACATCTACAAAGCAATTAACTACCGGCTCCCACCTACTGATACGGAAGAGTATTACACGGTTACGCTGCCGAGCTCTAGACAGCACCGACACACAACAACGGCACATAATTTGCAGATTATAATTAGTGGTTGGCAAAAAATATTTTTAACCCAAATATGTGAAATTACATCGGCACAGTGGTTGAAAAACACTGCTTTAAACAGTGTAGACGTTGGCCGTCCACAGAGTTCCATGGGGAAGCTTACAGTGCAGCGAAACGAGACGAGTCGTTGGATAAATGTTGGGCTTTGTCCCCTCCATCAGACACTCAGCGTCTCTGGGGGTCTGTAGGGCAGTGGGCCGGCCTCGGTTGGCCCGGACGCTCAACTTCTGCATGATGATTGGATGATCTGTCTAAGGCTGATTCCCTTTTTGATTGACAGGGAAATTAGCGAATCAGCGATCTTGTGTTGTAAACGTTCGTGGGAGCATTTTTCAATATTAATTCTGTTGTTCTAAGTTGAACCAGCGACTTTCCTGATCCTCTTAGTGACATTTTCTTTGTTAAAAACGACTAGCGAAAAATAGAGCTTCTATTTCTGGTGTTTTTTTGTGTTTGGAGACTGACTTCTTTCACTCTGCAGTTTCTGTCCCCACCGAGCAGCGGGTGCTGCTGAGCCCCTCCACCGTCTCAAAGCACTCACAGGCGGACACACGTCGCACTAGCCTCGCGCCAGTCCTAGCTCGCTCGCAAGCTGCACATAATGGCAGGTCATTTTAATGTTTTTTTTGTGTTTTTTTTTTTTATTGAACAACAAACATACATTTATAATGCACACTGGTGTACAAACCATTGTCATTAGTGGCAACAATTGGAGCTACATCTGCAGGTGTAGAGAGTTTAAAGCGTTTAAAGCGGCTCAAGTCTTACACCTGCAACACCATGGGCCAAGGCCGTTTAAGCAGCCTAGCTTTGCTGACCATTGAGAGGACACTTGTCAAATCTCTGGAAAAGACGCCTTCTTGGTACGACAGGGTTACAGATCACTTTCTTAAAAAGGAACGGAGGGTAGAATTTACGTATAAATAAACCAACACATTTTATGATGTAGGCCGAAATTGAGCTTCCCCTCCTTGAGAGACCAGCGTCCGCCACTGGGTTCGAGCCACCGCTTTTTACTTGAAGAAAACACTCCTTCATTTGCAAGCGTTTGCCATCGATTGGCTAGACAACATAGATCAAACAGACAATGGATCAATAATTGGAACATCCTTAAATAATCAATCACAACTTGGAATGGTAAATTGACACAGCATAAGCAAACTACGACTACTATTACAGTATGTACTAAAACAAATGACTATGCCCTCACAAACATATAACTGTATTTACAAAGTGTGCTTGGTAGTCAACTCCACTTGGTTGTCATCCCACTTCCCAGGATGCATTGCGGCACTTTTTCAAATCGTTGTTGAACGTACGTGTAATTGTTACAAACACTGCAGGAAGTTCATGCTACTCTTTCCCTTACGTCAGGGGTCACCAACCTTTTTGAAACCAAGAGCTACTTCTTGGGTACTGATTAATGCAAAGGGCTACCAGTTTCCATCCATCCATTTTCTACCGCTTATTCCCTTTGGGGTCGCGGGGGGTGCTGGAGCCTATCTCAGCTACAATCGGGCGGAAGGCGGGGTACACCCTGGACAAGTCGCCACCTCATCGCAGGGGCTACCAGTTTGATACACACTTAAATAAATTGCCAGAAATAGCCAATTTGCTCAATTTACCTTTAACTCTATGTTATTATTAATAATTAATTATAGTTATATTTGTGGAAACACTGATCATCTTAATGATTTCTCACAATAAATACCGGTATATATAGAAACAGATAAATATCAATATGCAACACTTTATTTTTATATTTTCTCTAAGTGCACATTTTTCAAATTGAACATTTTCAAATGATCACTTCTAAGACAGTCTTGTGAAATCACAATATCCCATTTTAACTAGCTAGCCACTAACATTTTTTAACAAATCATGAATTACTTTGCACCATGTTTGTACAAATAATAACTCATGTAAAATACAAAAGTCAACTCGCAAATGTTTAAATGAATCATGTCACACTTTGAACTGGACACCAAATCTGTTATCTGTTTCTTTGTCAGTTAGTGTAGACCAAGTCTTTAAAATATTTTCTTGGATTTTCAAATTTTATTTGAGTTTTGTCTCTCTTAGAATTAAAAATGTCGAGCAAAGCGAGACCAGCTTGCTAGTAAATAAATAAAATTAAAAAAAAGAGGCAGCTCACTGGTAAGTGCTGCTATTTGAGCTATTTTTACAACAGGCCAGCGGGCTACTCATCTGGTCCTTACGGGCTACCTGGTGCCCGCGGGCACCGCGTTGGTGACCCCTGCCTTACGTCATACAAACCCCGTTTCCATAAGAGTTGGGAAATTGTGTTAGATGTAAATATAAACGGAATACAATGATTTGCAAATCATTTTCAACCCATATTCAGTTGAATATGCTACAAAGGCAACATATTTGATGTTCAAACTGATAAACTTTTTTTTTTTGCAAATAATCATTAACTTTAGAATTTGATGCCAGCAACACGTGACAAAGAAGTTGGGAAAGGTGGAAATAAATACTGATAAAGTTGAGGAATGCTCATCAAACACTTATTTGGAACATCCCACAGGTGTGCAGGCTAATTGGGAACAGGTGGGTGCCATGATTGGGTATAAAAACAGCTTCCCAAAAAATACTCAGTCTTTCACAAGAAAGGATGGGGCGAGGTACACCCCTTTGCCCACAACTGCGTGAGCAAATAGTCAAACAGTTTAAGAACAACGTTTCTCAAAGTGCAATTGCAAGAAATTTAGGGATCTCAACATCTACGGTCCATAATATCATCAAAAGGTTCAGAGAATCTGGAGAAATCACTCCACGTAAGCGGCATGGCCGGAAACCAACATTGAATGACCGTGACCTTCGATCCCTCAGACGGCATTGTATCAAAAACCGACATCAATCTCTAAAGGATATTACCACATGGGCTCAGGAACACTTCAGAAAACCACTGTCACTAAATACAGTTTGTCGCTACATCTGTAAGTGCAATTTAAAGCTCTACTATGCAAAGCGAAAGCCATTTATCAACAACATCCAGAAACGCCGCCGGCTTCTCTGGGCCTGAGATCATCTAAGATGGACTGATGCAAAGTGGAAAAGTGTTCTGCGGTCTGACGAGTCCACATTTCAAATTGTTTTTGGAAATATTCGACATCGTGTCATCCGGACCAAAGGGGAAGCGAACCATCCAGACTGTTATCGACGCAAAGTTCAAAAGCCAGCATCTGTGATGGTATGGGGGTGCATTAGTGCCCAAGGCATGGGTAACGTACACATCCGTGAAGGCACCGTGCTGAAAGGTACATACAGGTTTTGGAACAACATATGCTGCCATCTAAGCGCCGTCTTTTTCATGGACGCCCCTGCTTATTTCAGCAAGACAATGCTAAGCCACATTCAGCACGTGTTACAACAGCGTGGCTTCGTAAAAAAAGAGTGCGGGTGTTCCTGGTCCGCCTGCAGTCCAAACCTGTCTCCCATTGAAAATGTGTGGCGCATTATGAAGCGTAAAATACGACAGCGCAGACCCCGGACTGTTGAACGACTGAAGCTCTACATAAAACAAGAATGGGAAAAAATTCCACTTTCAAAGCTTCAACAATTAGTTTCCTCAGTTACCAATCGTTTATTGAGTGTTGTTAAAAGAAAAGGTGATGTAACACAGTGGTGAACATGCCCTTTCCCAACTACTTTGGCACGTGTTGCAGCCATGAAATTCTAAGTTAATTATTATTTGCAAAAAAAAAATAAAGTTTATGAGTTTGAACATCAAATATCTTGTCTTTGTGGTGCATTCAATTGAATACGGCTTGAAAAGGATTTGCAAATCATTGTATTCCGTTTATATTTACATCTAACACAATTTCCCAACTCATATGGAAACGGGGTTTGTAGTTAATCATTCAGTGAAGACATACAAGCATTAATCTTAGACTACCTTCAGCGGGGTTGATGGCCTCTGGTAAGCTGTCCCATGGGAGCGTCCACTCAGGACAAGGATGAGGAGCGAAGGCTGCCACTATGCCGCTTTCCTGTGGGGACGTGGAACAAATACATGTTACCATGGAAACCCATCATACAGCCCTGAGGCTCAGCATCACATCTGAGAGGGAAAACATGGATTGTGTACTCACTCTTGAGGAGTAAAAAAGGTATCAAGATGCAGGGTCAGGCACTAACATCGACACTTAACAGTATTTCAAATTCAATGTTTTTGTTTTAGCAGTTGCTACGTCGATGCTTACAATATTCAATGAATTAACGTCAGGGCTTTTCAAAGTGTTGCACAGTGAGCCTCCCCTAAGATAATATAATACATCCGAGGCATCCGCTCCTCCCTGAAAGACTGATTTTTTGAGGTACATTTTGTTAAGTTACCATATCATTTTGCCTTCTATGGAAATGCAATGTTTTCCTTTGTTTTTGTCAAACCGCTTCGCTTCCTCCTGAGTCTTCTGCTGTCTACGATACAATAACACATCTTTATTGGTCCTTCACGTTCAAAATATGAAAAGAAAAACACATACAAACATATGCGTTTTTCTTAGAATTAAAAATGAAATAATGCAATAAGTTCAGATGAGAATTAGTAAAAATTGTATTTCCCTGTATAAAGGCTGGGGACATTTACTATTAGAAGTAAGGTGTTCATTGGGGAAAGCAATTTATTTTTACAATTTGTTGCTATTTTGTTTATTCAGATTAATCACGCTTTGGAACTTGGATTAATCATTATTAATCGCAGGTTATTACTTGCTTGTATGATTCAAATAAATTAAAAAAAATAAAAATATTTAGTCACAAATGCAATGTTATTGTCCATATAGTTCAGGTAACTATCGGCGGTGAAGGTATGGAAGCATGTGCGGTCAAAATTAATTGCGTGACTAATCTCATCAATCAATCGAAGTTTATTTATAGAGCCCTAAATCACAAGTGTCTCAAAGGGCTGCACAAGCCACAACGACATCCTCGGCTCAGATCCCACATCAGGGCAAGGAAAAACTCAACCCAATGGGATACAATGAGAAACCTTGGAGGAGACCGCAGATGTGGGAACACCCTCCCTCTGCCATCCAGGGCGACCGGTGCAATGGACGTCGAGTGGATCTTTTTAGATAATTGATTAATGTGATAATTGTTGTGATTAAACACACATTATTTTAGTATTACTATTTCAGCTTTGCAAAAGCCACGCCGAATTGACCGCACTAGTCTGAACGGAGACTAACCCCGAACGTTCACTGAATGCGGCACTGCCGCGGACCGGTTCCACCGCGGAAGGGCGCCGCCATCTGCTGTCTGACAATCCCCACCGCCGTTCTGTTGCGTCTTCATCGTACAGCGAAATAGCAAAGACTTTTACGAGATATCACGAATCTGCGCATAATCGCATGATAAGGAAAGTAATATATAAAGTGAACCACAGAACGTTTATTCTGTCCTTACAGAGAAGCAGAAATAAATAAACTCGGTCCCGCCACTTTATTTTTTGCAGTAAGCATCAATAGAACAGTAAAATCATCCCTGGCGAGCGGTTCACACAATCAGTCCTTGGCTTGCCCGGTCTCCATATCAGCTGATATTAGACACAGGTCCCCATACCCCCACTTAGCTGCCCGGGATATGCCTGTACATTATTCTTTAGATTTGGACCTCTAGATACAGCATGTAGTCATCCGACTCGGTAAAGAATCTGGGTATTATCTTCGACCCAACTCTCATTTGAGTCATACATTAAGAGTGTTACTAAAACATCCATCCATCCATCTTCTTCCGCTTATCCGAGGTCGGGTCGCGGGGGCAGCAGCCTAAGCAGGGAAGCCCAGACTTTCCTCTCCCCAGCCACTTCGTCCATCTCTTCCCGGGGGATGCCGAGGCGTTCCCAGGCCAGCCGGGAGACATAGTCTTCCCAACGTGTCCTGGGTCTTCCCCGTGGCCTCCTACCGGTCGGACGTGCCCTAAACACCTCCCTAGGGAGGCGTTCGGGTGGCATTCTGAGCAGATGCTTGAACCACCTCATCTGGCTCCTTTCAATGTGGAGGAGCAGCAGCTTTACTCTGAGTTCCTCCCGGATGACCGAGCTTCTCACCCTATCTCTAAGGGAGAGACCCGCCACCCGGCGGAGGAAACTAATTCCGGCCGCTTGTACCCGTGATCTTGTCCTTTCAGTTATAACCCAAAGCTCATGACCATAGGTGAGGATGGGAACATAGATCGACCGGTAAATTGAGAGCTTTGCCTTCCAGCTCAGCTCCTTCTTCACCACAACGGATCAATACAGCGTTCGCATTACTGAACATATATAGATATACACATATAAATATATACATACACTGAACAAAAATCAATCAATCAAAGTTCATTTATATAGCCCTAAATCACAAGTGTCTCAAAGGGCTGCACAAGCCACAACAACATCCGCGGTACAGAGCCCACATAAGGGCAAGGAAAAACTCACAACCCCAATGGGACGTCGATGTGAATGACTATGAGAAACCTTGGAGAGGACCGCATATGTGGGTGACCCCCCCAACCCTTGAGTGGGTCTGACATAAAATTGTGAAAGTCCAGTCCATAGTGGATCAAAATATAAACACAACACTATTGATTTTGCTCCTAAGGGCCGAAACTTTGAGAGCTGGCTCACCGATGTGTTGTTATTTGGATGACTGCCAATGACTGCACTGACTGGCATGCATCAGTGTGAGTTAAATGAGGTGAGAAATTGGTTATTAGGTATTTATTGAGTGGGATAGTGAAACCAGATGATACTGGTTAGCGGCAAGGAAGGATTGTGTGTCTCTGCATCAGATAGCGGAGCTCCCTGTGCCTCGGGAGAACACTAAACACACACACACTGTCACGTATGATCACACACACACAGATTGGCACCTCGGCCATGACAGTACAACAGCTGCACAGCAGACGTGACAGTGGCGGACAGAGCCATCCTAGTAATCCCTCCCACTGGGCCGGGATATAGTGGCGACCATTGTACGTTTTTGTGAGCGTGCATTCCTCACGGTGTGAATGTCTGATTTTGATCTTTCACGGTAACTGTCCAATTAAACTTAATCCGGCATCATGTAAAAGACACACCGTCCTCCCAACCCAGCTCCTGTTGCCTTCTCCCCTAGATCTGTCACCCTTGTCACGCTACTTATTATCATGTTACAAACTCTTTTCCAGCCAGAAGTGGCCAATAAAGTCTAAAGGTGTCGACGGTGTGGAATCAATTAAAAAGCAAATTTTTAAGCAAGTGAGGCAACAGTTTGTGCGCTTGATGGTTGCAACCAGGAGAGGTGCTGTTAATTGAGTCTTAACTAATTTACATGTATGCATTATTCTGCTCAAAACAACACTGCATAGGAGTTCAGAACATTCAGAGAGAGAAAAAATATTTTTTAAACAATCAAGTAATTGGATAAATCAACCAGATACTGTATAGTATTTTTTTTATACCAAATCCGTGTCACGTCGAGGTCGCATTTTTATGCGGGGGTCGTTCTCCCACGATGCAGATTGGAAACTCCTGAAGAAGCGTGCAGGTAGGATATGATTTATTTCTCATAAATCATACGACATAAAAAAAGACAGGAAACAAACAAAAAGAAAGCGTGCCGATCGCACGGGAAGCTAAGGCAAAAATTTAGCACAGGAATCAGGAATCGAGAAACAGGAATAACCGAGTGTGGCACACAACGTGAATAAGTAGCTCTCTGATTAGTGCCCGGCAGCAGGTGAGCGTGCCGAACACTAATCAGAGGCAGGTGAACCCAATCAGCACCCATGGTAACCAAAACACACCCAGGGGTGTACAAAACAGGAACTAGGGGAGTCAAACTAACAGAACCTAAACAAAACATGATCCGGGCCACGGATCATGACAATCCGGACATGTTGGGCATTGGCTGAGGTCTGCGGTCTACTAATGTTGTTTGTTTCACTGCACAGAACTGTCTTTAGTCGTCTCTTTTTGTGACAGTTGGTTTTCCCCAAAATAGCAAACATGTCGCATCGAACACATCAGTTGGAAACTACAACAAAAACTAACAAAACAAAAATGGAGAAGAGCGAGGGTCTCATGTAGGGATTTGCAGATCGATCGACCGCCGATCAGTAAGGGCTGATTGTTGCGAAAAAATATGTGATCGATAGTGCCGAATAATGCCCTTTAGTTCTGACACTATTTGTTTTAGTCGTCCATCTGACAATCAGGTAACACATAATTATGTGTCTCCATACATAATGAGGAGCCGTTCCCCTGAGCTAATATTCTAAAACATCTACCCTGAGGTTACTCGAAAATCAAAACTGCACTCATAATGAAACTTGAAATTGCTGCCTGTTGGTTAATAGTGTTATGGTCCGGGCGCGCGCAAAGTGCGCCACAGACAGGCGGCAGCGAACAGCTGCAATCAATCGCCGGCAATCTGCACACCTGGAGCTGATGATCAGACTTGCCTTCAAAAGCCTGCCATCCCGCGCCGGAACATAACCTTCTGTTGATGTCCCGTAAGCAATCATCCTGCTCTATGCAAACCTTGCTTCGCTCTCTGTGTTCTCCACCGTCGTGTTTGTATGGTCTCACGTTTTCCCTTGTCGTCCTTACTGCAGTCTGCCTTTGTTCCACGTGCCGAGCTATGCGTCTCGTCATTCCTCGTTTCTCCCCCTTCTTCCCGGACTGCCTCTTGGATCCCGACCTCCCGCTTGGACACGGACCTTCTCTGCCTTACCCCTTTGGATTTGTCCGCTTCCTCACTCATCACTCTGGTAACACTCAGCAATTAATTTCTACACATAGTCTTACACCATACACCCTTTGGGTTTTGTCACACTCCTTTCCTTTGTTGTTGAATTAATTATATTGTTCATTATTTATTAAATTATATTGTTTATATATATATATATAATAAATACATAGAGCAATATTTCCCCCTTGTGGTTCTGTGCCGTCACAACTCCCTCCTGCAACCGAAACAAATAGCTACTTAACCTGGCGTACCCCAGGGATCAATACTGGGTCCAAAATTGTTAAATTTTTATACAAACGACATTTGTAAAGTTACAAAGGCCTTAAAGTTAGTACTATTTGCAGATGACACGTGGTGTTTCGTTTAGGAGAGAACACGCAGAAGCTAATTCTAATAACAGAAGAAATTAACGAATTAAAAAGATGCTTTGACAAAAACAGACTATCTCTGAATCTCAGTAAAACAAAAATTATGTTATTCGGTAACAGTAGAAGGGAAAGTCAAACACAAATACAAATAGACGGAGTAGACATTGAAAGAGTAAAAGAAAACACATTTTGGAGTGTAATAATAGCTGAAACCATGGAAACCTCATGTAAAAAATATACAACATAAAGTAGCAAGAAACACATCAATAATGAATAAAGCAAATTATGTTCTGGATCAAAAATCACTCCATATTCTCTACTGCTCACTAAGTGTTACCATATTAGAGTTATTGTGTAAAAATATGGGGAAATAACTACGGTGAAGATCAAGTAGAATAATACATAATGTTGGATGTAGAGAACATACAAACCCTTTATTTATTGAATCAAAATATTGAAACTCAACAACTCGGTGCACTTGCAAACAGCTAAAATTATGTACAAAGCAAACTATAACCTGCTACCCAAGAATGTACAACAATTCTCTTAACAAAACAGGAGAAATATAACTTCAGAGGAAAATCGAATTTAAAACATCTGTATGCACGTCCAACACTTAAAACATTTAGCACATCAGTGCGCGGTATTAAAATATGGAATGATTAAGTACAAATATAATTTAGTTCAAGAAACTGTTCAAACTACAAGTGTTCACAAAGTACAAAGAAGAAGAATTATGAAAAACATCTCAAACCTTTTAATAACAAAATAGATTATCTCTTTCATCTCCTAGGTGAACCATAAATTACTTAATTAAGAGAACTTAATTATTGTGTATACATTTATATGTCTAATATTTATTTTTGTATTTAATATTTGTTTATTTACTTATTGTATATTCATTTATTTACTCAGTTATTTATTCACTGTTCTGTTACAAATAGAGGATAAACAAATGGGATAAAATGGCTATGATACGAAAAGAGGTAGGTCTAAATAAGCTCTGATTCTTCCTACTCCTTTTCTGATGTGCTGTAATGAAACAACTGGAAATATAGTAATGTGTGCATTTTCTAAATATACTGAAACCCACTCGATGTGTTGTATTTGTATGTAATTTATAACTGTATTTTTAATGAATGGGTTGTATTTTTTTATTTTTTTGGGGGGGGCGGGGGGTCCAAAATAAGTGCAATAGGGTAATGTGTGGGTAATTTACACCAGCACTTTACAAACATGTGAATTAGCACTTTGTAACACGAACTGTGCACTTCTCTTCTTGTATATCTTAACACTCAAGCACTTTCGCACACTTACACTTAAATCCAACTTTCTATGGTCATTTAATTGCTGGTCTGTCATTAGAAATTTTGTTTATTGTTTCATTTTTTCCTACTGTACTTTCTACTATATTACTGTTGTATATGGCCTTCCTGTGATATTGTTTGGTGCAGTCCTGTTCTTATGTGTTTGGTATTATTGCCGCACGGACAAAAGATTGAAATTAGTCACTGGCTACAATCTTGCATATTTACACTTGTGTGTTCATCAGTATATACTGTCCCTGTTTTAGAAATAAAGTCAAAGTCAAGTCACTAATAATTACCTCTATTACGACTAATAAACTGCATTTCTAAGTATCCCAAGAATCATTATCACTGGAGGACAAGTCTAAACATGTTACACACCGGGAGAAACCATGAGCCGGCATGCTAATAGCTAATCTAATAGCAAAACCTAGAAATAAGGGCTCAGTAAACTTTAAGAAGTTTAGATGGATCCGCATTGAAAGTAAGCAGCCATTAACAGGAAATTAAAAGGTATATCAATAAGAGTATAGAGAGAGGATGATACTGATACCAAATGTAGTATCAGTATATGATTGTCAATAAAGTGATAAGGTCAATATTTTTATTTTCTCCCAAAAATGTTTTGTTATTTTTGTTATTGTTTACAAACTCAGGGACCAATTCCCTGGACTTCGAGGGCAAAAATCAAAAGATTTACATGAGTTGTAGATCATATTTTTATATTTTCTTTAGTTATTGCGTAGTATTGATTTTCATCCATCCATCCATCCATCTTCTTCCGCTTATCCGAGGTCGGGTCGCGGGGGCAGCAGCCTCAGCAAGGAAGCCCAGACTTCCCTCTCCCCAGCCACTTTGTCCAGCTCCTGCCGAGGGATCCCAAGGCGTTCCCAGGCCAGCCGGGAATCTTCCCAACACGTCCTGGGTCTTCCCCGTGGCCTCCTACCGGTCGTACGTGTCCTAAACATGGGCAGATCCTGACCAGATGCCCAAACCACCTCATCTGGCTCCTCTCGATGTGGAGGAGCAGCAGCTTTACTCTGAGCTCCTCCTGGATGGCAGAGCTTCTCACCCTATCTCTAATGGAGAGCCCCGCCACCCGGCGGAGGAAACTCATTTCGGCCACTTGTACCCGTGATCTTGTCCTTTCGGTCATAACCCACAGCTCATGACCATAGGTGAGGATGGGAACGTAGATCGACCGGTAAACTGAGAGCTTTGCCTTCCGACTCAGCTCCTTTTTTACCACAACGGATCGATACAGCGTCCGCATTACTGAAGACGCCGCACCGATCCGCCTGTCGATCTCATGATCCACTCTTCCCTCATTTGTGAACAAGACTCTGAGGTACTTGAACTCCTCCACATGGGGAAGGGTCTCCTCCCTAACCCGGAGATGGCACTCCACCCTTTTCCGGGCGAGAACCATGGACTCGGAATTTCTGATTCTCATCCCAGTTGCGTCACACTCTGCTGCGAACTGATCCAGTGAGAGCTGAAGATCCTGGCCAGTTGAAGCCATCAGGACCACATCATCTGCAAAAAGCAGAGACCTAATCCTGCAGCCACCAAACCGGATCCCCTCAACGCCCTGACTGCACCTAGAATATCTGTCCATAAAAGTTATGAACAGAATCGGTGACAAAGGGCAGCCTTGGCAGAGTCCAACCCTCACTGGAAACGGGTCCGACTTACTGCCGGCAATGCGAACCAAGCTCTGACACTGATCATACAGGGAGCGGTGTCAAGTGGAGGTCGCAGCTTGCTGAGGGGTTGTTCTTCCAACGCAAGATAGACGGCTACGGACAACAGCGTGAAGGTAGGCTAGGATTTATTTAACATAAATCATGCACTACCGCGAACATAAACAATACAACCACAATCAACAACAAAAAAAAAAGAGGCAAGCGTGCCTAAAACGCAAGTGAAGCTAATCTTAAACAAAAACTAGGACATGGACATGGAAACTTACTTTTGTCAAAACGAGACCTGAACCGGAGTGACATAATGACAATGCAGGCAGGACGAGTGATGAACAAGGTATGCTTAAATAACAGTGACATGATTGGTGACAGGTGTGTGTGAGTCAAAACGTGAAACAGGTGCGTGACGTGACAGGTGAAAACTAATGGTTGCTATGGTGACAAAACAAAACAAAAGTGCACAAAAAGTCCAAAATTTAAACCGAACATTACTAAAACAAAACATGATCACACAGACATGACAGAATCCCCCCCTTACGGACAGATCCCAGATGTCCAAAAACAATATCAACAAGAGTCATGGGAGGGCGACATGGCGGTGGGTCGCCAGGCCACGTGTCCCCGTATCCAGCGGGGCAGAGTTAGGTGGCGGCGGCGAGTGGAACGCCGCTGCAGCAGGCGAGGCGGGCGCCCAGGGAATGGCCACATTCGTGGCCGACTGGGAGGTGGGCGCACTTGGCGTGGCGGGCGACCAGGTAGCGGCCATATCCGTGGCCGACGAGGAGGCAGGCGCTTCGTCATCGTGGCAGGCGTGGCTTGGCGTGGTGAGTCAGGCGGCGAAGCTCGGCGTGGCGCGTCAGGTGGCGAAGCTCTGCGTGGCGCGTCAGGCGGCGAAGCTCGGCGTGGGTCTTGGTATAGGTCTTGGTCTTGGCGTGGGTCTTGGTCTTGGCATGGCAGGTCTTGGTCTTGGCATGGCGGGTCTTGGTCTTGGCATGGCGGGTCTTGGTCTTGGCATGGCGGGTCTTGGTCTTGGCATGGCGGGTCTTGGTCTAGGTCTTGGCATGGCGGGTCTTGGTCTTGGCATGGCGGGTCTTGGTCTTGGCATGGCGGGTCTTGGTCTAGGTCTTGGCATGGCGGGTCTTGGTCTTGGCATGGCGGGTCTTGGTCTTGGTCTTGGCATGGCGGGTCTTGGTCTTGGTCTTGGCATGGCGGGTCTTGGTCTTGGTCTTGGCATGGCGGGTCTTGGCGTCGTGAAGCTGCGACTGGCGGCACTTGGCGTCGTGGAGCTGCGACTGGCGGCACTTGGCGTCGTGGAGCTGCGACTGGCGGCACTTGGCGTCGTGGAGCTGCGACTGGCGGCACTTGGCGTCGTGGAGCTGCGACTGGCGGCACTTGGCGTCGTGGAGCTGCGACTGGCGGCACTTGGCGTCGTGGAGCTGCGACTGGCGGCACTTGGCGTCGTGGAGCTGCGACTGGCGGCACTTGGCGTCGTGGAGCTGCGACTGGCGGCACTTGGCGTGGAGGGTCTTGGCGTGGAAGGTCTTGGTCTTGGGCTTGGCGTGGAGGGTCTTGGTCTTGGACTTGTTGAGCTGGTACCGGAGCTTGGCGTCGTGGAGCTGGTACCGGAGCTTGGCGTCGTGGAGCTGGTACCGGAGCTTGGCGTCGTGGAGCTGGTACCGGAGCTTGGCGTCGTGGAGCTGGTACCGGAGCTTGGCGTCGTGGAGCTGGTACCGGAGCTTGGCGTCGTGGAGCTACTGGTGCAGGTGGAGGTGGTCTAGCTGGGGGTTGCGGCTTGGCATGGCGAAGCTGAGTCACCCCACCTGTACAGTTCCCAGCCCTAGCCCCCCCCTCAAGGAGCGGATACCAGACGCGCTCCCCGCGGTCTGGAATCTTCTTTAGGGGTGGGTGTAGGGGTGTAGACTCCTCCCCACTAAATTGTCCAAAATGTCTATTCCCTACCCCCACTTTAGACTGTGTCTGAAAAAATCTAAATTTAGAGACAATTTTCTCAAAAGGATTTTTCTTTGAAACAAAGTCCATAGTGGGCGGCTGACAGAGGGTGTAAATAGACTCAAAAAAAAAATCTTGGTTTCTGACATCATCACCAGTGGGCGGGATGACGTCATCAGCACGGGTCTTCTGTGGCGGGAAGGAAGAATGGGCTGGTTGTGGAATCTTGTTGTCCGGATGAAGATTTTGGGGGAACAACGCGTTATGCTGGCGAGAAAAAGCCTTTCTGGCTGGCTTCCATTTTTGCCAGTGCGTCTCCATCACCTCCTCGTGGCCGGTCTGCGGAAGAACGTATGCTGCCTGCATTCTGTCAAGTGGAGGTCGCAGCTTGCAGAGGGGTTGTTCTTCCAACGCAAGATAGACGGCTACGGACAACAGCGTGAAGGTAGGCTAGGATTTATTTAACATAAATCATGCACTACCGCGAACATAAACAATACGACCACAATCAACAACAACAAAAAAAGAGGCAAGCGTGCCTAAAACGCAAGTGAAGCTAATCTTAAACAAAAACTAGGACATGGACATGGAAACTTACTTTTGTCAAAACGAGACCTGAACCGGAGTGACATAATGACAATGCAGGCAGGACGAGTGATGAACAAGGTATGCTTAAATAACAGTGACATGATTGGTGACAGGTGTGTGTGAGTCAAAACGTGAAACAGGTGCGTGACGTGACAGGTGAAAACTAATGGTTGCTATGGTGACAAAACAAAACAAAAGTGCACAAAAAGTCCAAAATTTAAACCGAACATTACTAAAACAAAACATGATCACACAGACATGACAAGCGGACCGCCACAATCAGACAGTCCAATGCCCCATACTCTCTGAGCACTCCCCACAGGACTTTCCGAGGGACACGATCAAATGCCTTCCCCAAGTCCACAAAGCACATGTAGACTGGTTGGGCAAACTCCCACGCACCCTCAAGGACCCTGCCGAGAGTATAGAACTGGTCCACAGTTCCACGACCAGGACGAAAGCCACGCTGTTCCTCCTGAATCCGAGGTTCGACTATCCGGCGTAACCTCCTCTCCAGTACACCTGAATAGACCTTACCGGGAAGACTGAGGAGTGTGATCACACGATAGTTGGAACACACCCTCCAGTTCCCCTTCTTAAAGTAGTATTGATTTTGTTATGCTCAAATAATTGTATGCAATAAAAGAGAATGAGTGACAAGTTTAAATATTGTGTTGCTTTTGCTAAACTGTCAACATCACTCAAAATAAATACATTGACAAATTTACAGTTAATATCGGCCGATCTCACCTATGCATGTGCTTTAATCCAAGAGTAGACTGAGGGCAGCAACAAAACGGAGCACTGCAGCAAAGTGGAGAGGCAATGGAGTATAATAATAACGCACAATCCAGCAGTACGGTAAAGTAACAGGCTAAGTTAATGTTTATTCTTGCCAGTTATACCATCAAATAGTGCCTGCCTTTTGTTAGTGAAAATGCGCCAAAAGAGAGTCAAGCCAGGTTTCGCAATAGATAGTTACCATGCAGCAGGAAAAGGCATACTGTAAGTGCTGTGGTCGTTATTCCTAAAACAGCTGCTGTCATTTAAACAATAAAATGTTATGTTCATAGCATTTTATGACCTCCACTTCAGGTTGCCTGCAAAACTTTTATTTCTCGTCTTTTGGAATGGATTGTTTTTACTGCATATAAAATCAGGGTCCGGCTGAATGTGCACCGTGCGCAGAATAACAAGTACATGTGCACGTTGTATTCTTCTATTATGAAAGGTCATTTTTATTAGCTGGTTCAATAAAAAAATAAAAAATAAATCTCACTGTCGTAAAAAAAAAAAAAAATGCACCCATAAATACAGCCCTCTTAAAATGTTAATTTGACGACTGAAAGCACTTCATGTGGAGCGCTGCCAAAGGGAGGAACCGTTCTACAATTAAGAAAGTCTGCCTGGAGCCAAAACATAAGATTAGAGAGTCATCCTTGAAGGTACGAAACGTCTGCGTCGGTGGAAATGAAAGATGGTAATAAATGCGAGATGTATAAATGATCAGCCGCGTTTGAACTTATTTTTGCAGAGAAAATCAGCTAATGAAGCTTAAAATGTAAGTGCAACGGTCTTTTTAGGCCACCTCCAGCTTTGTTGTGTTAATGATCTTTTTCACAGCATCATTTTGACTTGAGGGTGCATTTGAGCTATGAAAGATTTTGGTGAAGATCTACAGTACATCAGGGGTCGGCTACTTTGCCACCTCTTACACTAAAGAAAAACAGTCCGAAGACTCAAAACACAGCTTAAAAAACTTTGAAAGGTTTTTACATTTTACAGGCAAATAAATTGTCCCTTCAGAATTAAACCCTCCGTTTTCTTCTGAGATTTTTATTTTTTGGGATGAATTCATGGCTACTGCATGCACACCGGTTACCCCCTTCTTTTTGTCCTTCAGTCAGGAATCGGGACACATTAACGGCTCCAAATAAAAATAATATTATTTTTTTATTTTCAAAAAATAATATCCAAGGGAAATCACAACAAGGAAGCTGAAGAGATGCAAGTTTCCAATCCCTGAACTCAAGGTTTTAACTCATCAAAATCGCCCTCCCGTCAGCTATCCTCCATGAATCATGAAGTGGACGGCTACTGTAGTCATTTGGACAACTTAAACATTTTCACCCTCTGATTAGGAAAGGGGACATCGATAACAATGGCTGAACCCATTGTACAAAACCCAAAACCAGTGAAGTTGGCACGGTGTATAAATCGTAATTAAAAACAGAATAGAATGATTTTCAAATCCTTTTCAACCTATATTCAATTGAATAGACTGCAAAGACAAGATACTTAACGTTCGAACTGGTAAACTTTGTTATTTTTTGCAAATATTAGATCATTTGGAATTTGATGCCTGAAACATGTTTCAAAAAAGCTGGCACAAGTGGCAAAAAAGACTGAGAAAGTTAAGGAATGCTCATCAAACACTTATTTGGAACATCCCCCAGTTGAACAAACTGATTGGGAGCAGGTGGGTGCCATGATTGGGTATAAAAGCAGCTTCCATGAAATGCTCAGTCATTAACAAACAAGGATGGGGCGAGGGTCACCACTTTGTGAATAAATGCGTGACCAAATTGTCCAACAATTTAAGAACAACATTTCTCAACAAGCTATTGCAAGGGATTTAGAGATTTCACCACGTACGGTCTGTAATATCAGCAAAAGGTTCAGAGAATCTGGAGAAATCACTGCACTGCACAACAACACCCAAAAACGCCGCCGGCTTTGCTGCCCGAGCTCATCTAAGATGGACTGATGCAAAGTGGAAAAGTGTTCTGTGGTCTGACAAGTCAACATTTCAAATTGTTGTTGAAAACTGTGGACGTCGTGTCCTCCGGACCAAAGAGGAAAAGAACCATCCAGACTGTTCTAGGCGCAAAGTTCAAAAGCCAGCATCTGTGATAGTATGGGGGTGTATATAGTGCCCAAGGCATGGGTAACTTACACATCTGTGAAGGCACCATTAATGCTGAAAGGTACATACAGGTGTTGGGGCAACATATGTTGCCATCAAAGCAATGTCTTTTTCATGGACGCCCCTGCTTATTTCAGCAAGACAATGCCAAGCCACATTCTGCACGTGTTACAACAGTGTGGCTTCGTAGTAAAAGAGTGTGGGTACTAGACTGGCCTGCCTGTAGTCCAGACCTGTCTCCCATTGAAAATGTGTGGCGCATTATGTCAATAGGACAACAGAGACCCCGTGGCGACTTGGTGGAACCCGCCTTCTGCCCATGTACAGCTGGGATAGGCTCCAGCACCCCGCGCGACCCCATAAGGGACAAGCGGTAAAAAAATGGATGGATGGATGTTTCAATTGTTACACCTGCAGCTTATATGTGCAGTCAACATAACATAACATTTGTGCAAAAACTATGTGGGTGCAGGTTTAATTCTTTCGTCGGTAAAGTGTGCGGAACAAACGTCCAATTTCTTGCCACTTTCACATCTTTGGGCCACTGGTGCAACTTGAATCCGTCCCTGTTCGTGTTGTTACACCCTCCGACAACACACCGACGAGGCATGATGTCTTCAAGGTACGGAAAACAGTCGAAAAAACGGAAAATAACAGAGCTGATTTGACTCGGTGTTTGTAATGTGTTGGAGAAAATGGCGGATTGCTTCCCGATGTGACGTCACAACGAGCGAATAATAGAAAGGCGTTTAATTCGCCAAAATTCACCCATTTAGAGTTCGGAAATCGGTTAAAAAAATATATGGTCTTTTTTCTGCATATCAAGGTATATATTGACGCTTACATAGGTCTGGTGATAATGTTCCCCTTTAAAGTTTCATTCCAGTGTCATATAGATAAGAATGTACTGTTCTTCTGTAGACACTTGGGACAACAGCACCCCTGCTGGTTGCAACTTAAAAGTACACTATTTTAAGCTCAATTGCATATAGTTAGTCATCAAATGATTTCTTAAACAAAGACTGAATTTAAAAGTCGCTTATTTAATACTATTGTGTAAATGTGAAAGTGTTTTACTTTGAGTTTGGTCATGGTGGGCCGGGGACCGCCAACAAAAGGGAGCTGTGTGGTCGTCTCCTCTTCATGCTCTAGTTGACTTGGTGGGTTGCCCTCGACTAGCTGTGGCGGCCCCGCTGTGCAAGATGCCAGAGCCTCAGGGCTGACCAGCGTTATCCCGCAGGCTTTTGCAGCCCGCAGTAGCCCGGGTACCTCCTGAACGCGGCTGTACCAGCGCAGCAGGTGGGGGATGTGGTGCAGAGTGCTGGCAGCAGGAGCCGGGAGGGAAGACTATCAAAGAAAGAAGCAAAAAAAAAAGGACTCATGAGCAGAGTTCATCAAAACATGACCCGCAGGTGGGCAAGGAGGCAGGAGTGACTAAAAAAAAGACATGATCAGAGCAGCATTGATAATGTTAGCGCTTAGTGATATGACAAGTGAGCCGCCATGGAAAGAAACAGTTGTGTCGCCGCGCGACAGCGGCCGTCCAGAGGAGACACGCTAGGCCGAGTGTGAAACTGGAAACCACTGGAGCACAGCTGACTTCTAAGAGCCTCGTTGTGGGAACTTTGGCTCATTCCCAACGTGGAGGAATAGCTGGTGACGGCTGGAGGGTGAAATGGAGGTTAATGCTGACGACCCAGACGAAAAACATACAGTATACTATTGAATATGATTGAGAAGCGCTTGAGGTCGTACAATTCAGAATGAACACCACATTTTTGTGAAAGTACATCTCTGGGGTCGCATAAAGCTTCAGGAATCATGACCTCAGCATAATGTGCTAAAAGTTCAACGGGCATCAAAATGTTTGTATAGCCGTTTTTCTCTTTCTGTGTTCTTTTGTGGTATTTTTTTTAACGATTAGCAGTGACACTAAAGCATCGCATTACATCACTTGTTAATAAACGAATAGTCTGAGAAATCTCACGTTGCAGTCTCATTGTGTGCTTTAAAGAATGTATTTGATAAATACAACACTTTCTGTGCTTGCCTTAACCTTCTTTTTTCCAACATTGAAACTGCATTTAGGTGTGCATTATAGTGCTGTCAAATAATTTAATTTTTAATCATATTAATCACACTTTTTAATTGTTATTATGATGAATTACAGTAAATTACTTGCAATTTAAATTAACTTTAAAAAATACCCCGATATTTTGACACAAATGCAATTTTTATGTCAGAATGTCATAATTTATTTGCTAAAAACTTGTCAACAGTATTATCTTAAATGTGTATTTTGAAGCGGTATTTGTCACAGAGCACACCAGTCCGAGTCTCCTCACTCATCATTGCACTGGCGTATACATTGACCATGCAATGCATACCATGCATATACAGTCGTGCTCAAAAGTTTACAGACACTTCATCAGCCCGGAGGTTGGGTCTTCAAGATTCAAGATGCTTTATTATTGTCCATTCTTTAATGTAATTTAAAATTACATTTTCGGCACAGTCCCACTAAGAGCAGACATACGTTACAAGGGGGACAAGACGGGACCGCCAACGGATCAGCCAATTACGGCGCTCCTTAAAAAAGGTGGGAAAAAGCTGACATTTGGAAAGGGGGAAGAGTAAAAAAAGTATCAGTCTAAGGCTGGACCCTCGGGAGGGGTCGAGACTGAGTCCAAGAAAAAAACCTCACATAGCATAGCACACATAAACATGATACATGTAATCACAACAACTCGCAACAGGGGGGGGGGGGGGGGGGGGGGGGGGGGGGCTGGAGGCCGGCTGCCGCTATAAAGCGCTACTCAGCCGTCCACAACCTCGAAGAGGAATTAAGCAATGGTGAAGGCGTTGATTGGGGGAGGGGCAGGTGCGTGCATGTATGCCCAATTAACTTGGGTGAGATGTTATAATAAATAAATAAATGGGTTATACTTGTATAGCGCTTTTCTACCTTCAAGGTACTCAAAGCGCTTTTGACAGTATTTCCACATTGACACACACATTCACACACTGATGGCGGGAGCTGCCATGCAAGGCGCTAACCAGCAGCCATCAGGAGCAAGGGGTGAAGTGTCTTGCCCAAGGAAACAACGGACGTGACTAGGATGGTAGAAGGTGGGGATTGAACCCCAGTAACCAGCAACCCTCCGATTGCTGGCACGGCCACTCTACCAAATTCGCCACGCTGTCCCCATGTTGAAATGTTTTTGTGGACTAGGGCCGATCTCAAAGTTCGACACCAGGTGTAATGAAAAAAAGGAAGGTCAAAAGTGTCCATCGTTGAGGGTCTTGGGTGCAGTTGGGTGTTCAAACAGGACAATGACCCCAAACACATGTCAGAAGTGGTAAAGGAATGGCTAAATCAGGCTAAAATTAAGGTTTTAGAATGGCCTTCCCAAAGTCCTGACTTAAACGTGTGGACAATGTTGAAGAAACAAGTACATATCAGAAAACCAACAAATTTAGCTGAACTGCACCAATTTTGTCAAGAGGAGTGGTCAAAATTCAACCAGAAGCTTGTGGATGACTACCAAAAGCGCCTTATTGCAATGAAACTTGCCAAGGTACATGTAACCAAATATTAACATTGCTGTATGTATACTTTTGACCCAGCAGGTTTGGTCACATTTTCAGAAGACCCATAATAAATTCATAAAAGAACCAAACTTCATGAATGTTTTTTGTGACCAACAAGTATGTGCTCCAATCACTCTATCACAAAAAAATGAGAGTTGGAGAAATGATTGGAAACTCAAGACAGCCATAACATTATGTTCTTTACAGGTGTATGCAAACTTTTGACCACGACTGTATATTGTATGCATGGCTGCCGTTTAGGTAACCATTAAAGGAGCAAAATAAATTGGGTGATTAAGCAGTGTTGATACATGTTGATGCGATATTTTTTTGTGATTAATCACATGCTCTAACTCGTTAAATTTGACAGCCCTAGTGCATTAATTAAAACACAGATCACGGCACTGACATATCACCACTCTCATCTGTGCTCTATTGCAGCGGCTGTACAGAAACAAATGTCAGCATATTCAAAGTTCAAGGCACTGTGGATTTTATCCGTTTTAATTATTTACACTTAAGGCCGCAATGAATAATCCATCAAATCAACTCATTTGATGAGGAAAAAAAGCTTCAATTCACATTCTGTTGCTTCGATTAATCGTTAAATTAAAATTATAGAGTGCCCAGAACTTTCAAATTGCTTGGATAGTTTATGCACGGCCTATGCAATGGAGCGCACATGAGAGCGGTGGTGCATGGATGCTGTGATCTGTGTGGAGACGAACAGCTGAGTTATTTATTTATTTTTAAATATTTATGTTAAAATGCTATTTAAATATTGATAATGTTCATTTATTATATAAAAACAGGAAACTATGCATTGAGGCTATAATGTGCATCTTATCCGATTACTCGATGGATCGAACAAACTAACTTATAAATTACTTGATTACTAAACAGCTACAGCCATAGTTACACTCATTAAACCAGGGGTCCCCAAACTACGGCACGCCAGCATCCAAAGTCTGGCCCGCGGGAAGTCCCATGTTTTGTTTTTTTGTTTTAATCTGTCCTTTCAAATCCATTTCTCCTAGCCACTCAGGCAAATCATATTGTCTAAAAATGCATTTTCACATCAATAACGTGACATCATCACGCTCGAGCCGCAGCAAGTGCACGCTCTTTCAGTTAATTAGTGCGCGAGGAATATATATGTATGTGTATGTATGTATATATACAGCCTGGCCCCCGGCCAAATTTTTCTAACCCATTGCGGAGCCCTGCATTCAACTATTAATCGAAGCAACATGATTTTTATCTAACATTGTTTTCTAATCAAATTAATTGATTAATCATTGCAGCCCTGATCAAAATTAACATACTGTTTTGTTGTTTATATTTTACAAAGGTTAACTTCTTTTTACATTTGTATGACAAATAAGTAAAATGCATGATTGGCATTATTTGTTTGTCTCTGGTTAAGCCTGGCCAATGTTTATTCTTTCATAAACGGTTATCTATTTTAGTCCAATTTAACAATCTTGAACTGTTGCAGCAAAAAAATAATTCACGTCTTTCTAATTTAGCACGTTTGCGTCGTACTTGAGGTGATACATTAAGAATAAAGAGGCTAGATGTTATGTATTGGCACAGACGCAGCATAATGATTAACAGACACTCACCAGGTATTGATGTATGCATGGCAACAGGACCACATCGGTCAGTGTGAAGTACAGCCCCTCAGCAAAGAGATGCTCCAGCTCAGGCAGGTCGTTGGTCTTCACTTTCCTGATCTCAGAGCACTCTCTGGTGGCCACAGAAGGACCTGCAGCGACAGACAGCTTAGCCAGAGCTGCCCTGAGCTCAAGTCCATTAGGCGGCGTGCTGGACTGGGGGTCACAATCCGCGCGTCCCCCGTCAGCTTGGTTGATGTCATTCTTTTCGTTTTGTCTCTGCTCCTGGAGCTTTTGCCGGCGTATTTTGTCATCGTTGTGGACCTTGACGGGTTCGGCCAGCCTTCGCTCCAGAGTGAGGATGGAGACGGGGGGTGGCTGGGTTTGGATAGAAGGGTTACGGAGGTGGTCTTCGACAGCTGACGGGATCCCAATTTCACACAGCCTGGTCCACTTGCTCACCTAAAACGTCATACACACACAATACTTAAAACATGGGCAGCTGTAAGCTAATGTATTAGATTAAAAAAATAACTAAGGCTTTTACTCTGCTAGTATGGTTCATTGTGTCAAATGTGAATGCAATCCTTGTGGACTTAGACTGCTTGAAAAATGAGAGACATGGACGCTACATGGGCCAAATACATTGACCAGTGTTAAAATTACAGATTGACCGATATGGTTTTTAAGGGCCGATACTGATTATTAGTAATAAGCCTACTCAGTGGCCTTGTGGTTAGAGTGTCCGCCCTGAGATCGGTAGGTTGTGAGTTCAAACCCCGGCAGAGCTAACCAAAGACTATAAACATTAGACCCATTACCTCCCTGCTTGGCACTCAGCATCATTTGTTGGAATTGGGGGTTAAATCACCAAAATGATTCCCGAGCGCGGCCACCGCTGCTGCTCACTGCTCCCCTCACCTCCCATGGCGTGGAACAAGGGGATGGGTCAAATGCAGAGAATAATTTCACCACACCTAGTGTGTGTGTGAGACTATCAGTGGTACTTTAACTTTAATCAAACAGGCCACGTCAGTAAGGCTTTAAATTATTTTTTAAAAACATAATTTTTGAGGAAACGCCGGACCAGTAGCGACATAATGTTTTATGCGGTGCTAATGATGCGGTAATATAGCACCGAACAACACCAGGGGATTTCACAAACACTTTTATTACCTGTGTCTATTACTGCGGGTCAGAAGAGCATCAACACTGGCATTTCAAAATATGAGAAATCATCTGGGGAAACTGGTGAAAATATAATACAATAAATAAAATACAATAACTCGCAATCTACTTAATTAATTCATTCATTTATGTACTTATTCTACAGGGACAGTACAATAAAACATTGCTACCCGTAACCGATGTCAAAGTACATAAGACTTTGCAACCCTTGTCCCTGGTTAGGCTTTTAAAAAAAGATGAGAAAAGTGTAAAACACATACAAAAAGATTGAGACAAGTACAAAAATAAAAACACATTGAAAATAATTGGCCCCATTTGTCCATACTACACCCAGTTCTAGTGCTCACACTTCTGATTTTACTTAAGCCACTTTTTAATGTCCGACTGTGACTTTAACTCCAGTGGCAAAGAGTTCCACAGATGTGAGGCCTTCACTGAGATCACAGACTGACCCAGAGTCGTCCGGCACCTTTTCACCGACTGCAGCAATAATAAGAGCGCCGACAGGGAACAAACACCAGAAGGGAAGTGACAGATCGTCACAAATACTGCCACATCCAAAAACAGAAAGCATGTTCGCCTTCTCCGTCAGGAGGTCATGACAGTAAGGCTGTCTTCAAATTGTTAAAGATTTGATGACTCGATTCGGAGAAATCTGATTCGACTATCAACCCAGCAGTCGAACCATCTGATATTGAAACTACATGGGGGACATGATCGAAGCTTTATCGTGATGCGCTGCTGTCAGACACGAAGCTTGCGTGCCATCATCGGAAATTGGACATGGCGCAGCCCACAGGTGTAGCGCTGCATTTGCAAATAAAATGATCCTTCCACTGGTTCATATATAAGAACTTTGTTACAACTTTTACTTCCTTTATCTAGTGAAGTTTGAGGTCCTCTTCCCGCCACGCCGGAGCCAAGAACCTAACAAACTGTGGTTGAGCCTTTTTTTGAGTTGCGAAAAAGTTGCAAATTAGATCATTGTTTTGTCCACTTAATGAAATACTTGAATTCATTTTATAAATATATTCATCCATCCATTTTCTACAATTAACTTAAAATAGAGCACATCCATACTGACACCTAGTGGCCAGTCAATATACAACCCCGCTGTCAGAAGTAGAAATACTACAAGCCCTTCCTTCCTGCAGCAGTCAGACTGTTCAACAAAGCCTGCTCCCAGTAGGTCGCAGAAACACAACTGGACAATTAATCCTGACCTTGTGCAATAAAAATAATGTTTACTTAATGTCATATTATGTTCATCATGTGCAATATTATAATTACTTTGTGTACTGTGTGCTTGTCTGTTAGTTAGTTACCGGTAGTTTCAGTTTATTTCGAACATGCATACAATACAATTACAAAGTAATGCATCACACAGTTCTAGTTGTTTCATTACAGCATGTCCGAAAAGCAGTAGGAAGAAGCAGAGCTTATTTAACCCTAGCCCTTTTCATACCATAGCACAGTGGTTCTTAACCTTGTTGGAGGTACCGAACCCCATCAGTTTCATATGTGCATTCACCGAACCCTTCTTTAGTGAAAAATAAAAGTTTTTTTTTTTTTTTTAATTCAAGACAAAGTTATATGTTTTTTTTTTTTTACTGGTGCACAAAATGAACCACAACAAATTACACACCTGCAAATCAGATGGAAAATTATAGGGAACATTGTTTAGGGGTATCCATAATACGCCGTTAGGGAGAAATTTTTATTTACACGATGAGTCGGGTGTGTCTTGACCTCCGCCGAACCCCTGAGGCCGACTCACCGAACCCCTAGGGTTCGATCGAACCCAGGTTAAGAACCACTGCCATAGCAGTTTTATCCCATTTCTTTGTATTCTGTTTGTAACAGAACAGTGAATGAAAAAATGTGTAATAAACTAATGTACAATAAGTAAGTAAACACATTTTAAATACATAAATAAATATTACACATTTAAACACATACACAATAATAAAAATTTTCATAAAGAAATATGTGCCATTGTTATTGAAAATGCCGACTACAAAACGTTTATCTTTACCAAAACTGCAGCTCTCAGCTTTTTTTTTTTTTTTTTTGCTGAAAATAATTTCACACGATATTTGTTTTATTGTATGTATATTTTTTTTCAGCTTTGTTTTTTGTTTAATTTGTGTACTTAGTTATTTTGTATGCAATCTAAGCCCTTTGCTGCTGTAATTCTATAAATTTCCCAGTGGTGGGATAAATTATCTTATTCCATCTTATTTTACATATCATCATCTGTTTATTTCTCTTTAAAAAAATAAATCATAGATTGGACCGATGGTCGACTATGGGCAAAATCTAATGAATCAGATTATGATTCCCTACATGACGGTGTGAATGCCTCACACTATTATTTCATTGTGGCCTTTTTAAGGAGCTATCTTAAACTAGTGTGATCAGCTGATGAGCAGCCTGTATGAGTTTAAATACAATTTTCAATAAACTGGTGCGTTTTTTTTCTTTCTTGCTTCTCTTTTTTTTTTTTTGCATTTTAATGTTCTATTTATCATCTGGGTAAAACCCACCAGTGCCAAAAATAACTTTCTATCCCCTCCTGCTCCGGCCCGGCTGCACTAAATGATAATATAAATACATTTAATAAAGTCAAATACAAATAAGGCAACAAGAGAAGTATCCTACACTTCTCTTTTGTATCTACATCTACATCAACTATATGATTTGCCTGAGAAGCTGGACAGGACACAAAAAAAAATAATAATAATAAAAAATACTGATTACTTGTACTGTATATTTCCTCTTGGTCTTAAAGTATTGTTTAGGGGTCCATGGGGCAGTAACAGTCACACAATTCAACTCTTTCTCAGGCCACACGCAACATTTTTCTTGCTTATATTTCCCCATCCACTACTCTATTTATATTTTTTTCATTAAAATAAACTTTGGTCCTAAATGGCTTACCAGACTAACCGAACTGACCAATCTCATCAGTCCCTTGAGCCGGAATCTAACCAACCACACAAGGCACCACGCAATATAAACCAATAAGAACCACTGCAAGGCGGGCCTAGGCTGAGTTTTGGCCATTCCTTCTTTGCAAGCATAGCCGCGCCTGTCACGATCCGCGAGTATATCAACTTGAATCTCAAGGCAGAAAGGCACAACCTGATTTGTGACTGGCTCGAGATGGAAGGGGATAGTAGCAGGATATCATCAAGTACCGTAGTTTCCGGACTATAAGGCGCACTTAAAAAAAATTGTTCTCAAAATTTGACAGTGCGCCTTATAGCCCGATGCGTCTAATGTACAGAATAATTCTGGTTTTGCTTACCGACCTCGAAGTAATTTTATTTGGTACATGGTATAATGATAAGTGTGACCAGTAGATGGCAGTCAAACATAAGAGATACATGAAGACTGCACTATGATGGCAATATGACTCAAGTAAACAACACCAACATTTTATATGTTCCATTGAAAATATAGAACATTACACATGGTGCTCAAGAATCTATCAAGATGTTTTAGTACGACTTTGGTAAGCTATGAAGCCGCACCGCTTGATGTGCTTCAACATACTAGTATTATTATGGTGTGTGTATAAGGTAAGACATATTATCTGGCAGGCAGCACGGTGGAAGAGGGGTTAGTGCGTCTGCCTCACAATACGAAGGTCCTGAGTAGTCTTGGGTTCAATGCCGGGCTCGGGATCTTTCAGTGTGGAGTTTGCATGTTCTCCCCGTGACTGCGTGGGTTCCCTCCGGGTATTCCGGCTTCCTCCCACTTCCAAAGACATGCACCTGGGGATAGGTTGATTGGCAACACTAAATTGGCCCTAGTGTGTGAATGTGAGTGTGAATGTTGTCTGTCTATCTGTGTTGGCCCTGCGATGAGGTGGCGACTTGTCCAGGATGTACCCCGCTTTCCGCCCGATTGTAGCTGAGATAGGCTCCAGCACCCCCGCGACCCCAAAGGGAATAAGCGGTAGAAAATGGATGGATAGATATTATCTGGCGTTTTGTTTCGCAATATTTTGCAAAAGCAACTTTTCTTACCTTCTGGTACCTGTATTTGGGATCTGCATAAATCCTAAAAAATTGTGTGCGTCTGTCTTTGTAATCCGTGCAGACGCCGTAGTCGATAAGCTTCTTTTTTTTCCTCTATCTTCTTATTATGAGACATTCATCCTCCACTGTTGCCATTTCTAATATAAAGTAGTGTAAAGTCCTTACTTATATCGGTCAGTAAACTCGCCATCAAAGCGCTAAAACGTACCAGTGTAGTGAATTTACATTATTCACCCAAGGAACTTTAGTTATTAGAGAGTTCCGGTCGGACGTTTTTTCACGGGACACTGGTGAAAATATAATACAATACATTATTGTATTGTATTAACGGTGTTGTTGTTTCGGGATGGGGAGATGCTGCTCCGTTATTGATTGAAGTAAAGTCTGAATGTCATTAAAACAGTTAGCTCCATCTTTTGACACTTCTTCCACACCCGTCCTTGCACGCTACACCGCTACAACAAAGATGACGGGGAGAAGACGCTGCCAAAGGTGAGCCATGTAAATGAGACCGCCCACAAAACGGCGCACCCGGAAGCGACTGTAGGAAAGCGGCTTGAAGATGATCTGTAAAACATAATCTATGCAACAAATTGACCAAAGAATCACCATTACATGTTATGTAGACCACAAGGAAGTGTTTTCAATTTAGAAACAAATTATAATATGACTCTTTTAATGCGCCCTATAATCCGGTGCGCCTTATATATGAAAAAAATATAAAAAATAGACTATTCGTCTGCAGTGCGCCTTACAATCCAGTGCGCTCTATGGTCCAGAAAATACGGTACTTCTAAATTGCGAAGAAAAAGAAAAGAAAAGAGATTAAGAGTTTTGCGTGGATAATAGTAGGTCTATAAAAAAGATCAAATTGATAATTCCTCATACCGCAGAAGATGTACGACATCCCAGACGTAGATATGGAATTATTAAAGAACATAAGTTTAAATCATTATCACAGAGAAAAAGGTATTAAAGAAAAGTATTCGGAATACTGTATGTCAAAATATATACAGATGCATATAAAAGTTTAAAAAATAGAGTAGGAGCTTCAGAAGTTATTCCACAATAAAACAGTTTTGAATAAAATAATTTTTTTAATTATAGTTTTTGGATGTGCTCTATTTTTTGCCTTCATTATAACACTTATATAAGACTTTTAAAGTCATTTTGATAGTAGGCTAATTCAACTAATATAGACACTTACATCATGTGTTGTCTTCATTATAACACTTATATAAGACTTTTAAAGTCATTTTGATAGTAGGCTAATATGACTTATATAGACACTTATATCATGTGTTGCCTTTATTATAACACTTACATAAGACTTTTAAAGTAATTTTGATAGTAGGCTAATATGACTAATATAGACACATCATGTGTTGTCTTCATTATAACACTTATATAAGACTTTTAAAGTCATTTTGATAGTAGGCTAATACAACTAATATAGACACTTACATCTTGTGTTGTCTTCATTATAACACTTATATAAGATTTTTAAAGTCGTTTTGATAGTAGTCTACAACACATGATGTAAGTGTCTATATTGGTTGTATTAGCCTACTATCAAAATTAAGTTAAGTTAACTTAATACAACCAATATAGACACTTAGATCATGTGTTGCCTTCATTATAACACTTATAAAAGACTTTTAAATTAATTTTGATAGTAGGCTAATATAACTAATATAGACACTTACATAACGTGTTGTCTTCATTATAACACTTAAGACTTTTAAAGTCATTTTGATAGTAGGCTAATACAACTAATATAGACACTTACATCATTTGTTGCCTTCATAACACTTATATAAGACTTTTAAAGTCATTTTGATAGTAGGCTAATATAACTAATATCATACTTGTCAACCTTGAGACCTCCGAATTCGGGAGAAATAATCTGTTCATGAATGAGTATATCCGTTCGGCCACCGTGTTCAATGGAGAAGTCTGATCTACAAAATGTGCAGGCAGCATACAACCTTCCCCTTCGAGCTGTCCTGGATGAACTGAAATTATTTTTTCCAATCATTTTGTAACTTGCAAGCGTACTTCTTCTTCTTACTCGTCGTCGCCATGTCTCTTCTTTGTTCTTCTGCTTCGTTTCTGTTATGTTTTTGGACATTACTACTTGCCGTAGTTTTGAAGCAATGCATGATGGGAATCCGGATGTTGTGTGTCAGTGTATTAACGTGCCGGCTGGAATAAACACACGCTGAGAAATCGCTCCGTGCCTGCCTACCTTATGGGTTATAGATAAACCTATGGATAACGGAGACATATATAATAGTCTCCTTTTCAGGTGAGAGAGGACGCTAAAGGCAGAGCCTTTAAAAGGGAACATTATCACCAGACCTATGTAAGCGTCAATATATACCTTGATGTTGCAGAAAAAAGACCATATATTTTTTTAACCGATTTCCGAACTTTAAATGGGTGAATGTTGGCGAATTAAACGCCTTTCTATTATTCCCTCTCGGAGCGATGACCTCACGTTGTGACGTCACATCGGGAAGCAATCCGCCATTTTCTCAAACACATTACAAACACTGAGTCAAATCAGCTCTGTTATTTTCCATTTTTTCGACTGTTTTTCGTACCTTGGAGACATCATGCCTCGTCTGTGTGTTGTCGGAGGGTATAACAACACGAACAGGGACGGATTCAAGTTGCACCAGTGGCCCAAAGATGCGAAAGTGGCAAGAAATTGGACGTTTGTTCCGCACACTTTACCGACGAAAGCTATGCTACAACAGAGATGGCAAGAATGTGTGGATATCCTGCGACACTCAAAGCAGATGCATTTCCAACGATAAAGTCAAAGAAATCTGCCGCCAGACCCCCAGGAAAAGAGAGCGGATGAGGGTATGTCTACAGAATATATTAATTGATGAAAACTGGGCTGTCTGCACTCTCAAAGTGCATGTTGTTGCCAAATGTATTTCATATGCTGTAAACCTAGTTGTTAGTTTCCTTTAATGCCAAACAAACACATACCAATCGTTGGTTAGAAGGCGATCGCCAAATTCGTCCTCGCTTTCTCCTGTGTTGCTGGCTGTCGTGTCGTTTTCGTCGGTTTCGCTTGCATACGGTTCAAACCGATATGGCTCAATAGCTTAAATTTCTTCTTCAATTTCGTTTTCGCTACCTGCCTCCACACTACAACCATCCGTTTCAATACATGCGTAATCTGTTGAATCGCTTAAGCCGCTGAAATCTGAGTCTGAATCCGAGCTAATGTCGCTATACTTTGCTGTTCTATCTGCCATGTTTGTTTGTATCGGCATCACTATGTGACGTCACAGGAAAATGGACGAGTGTATATAACGATGGTTAAAATCAGGCACTTTGAAGCTTTTTTTTAGGGATATTGCTTGATGAAATTTTGAATAAAAAATTTAAAAATAAAATAAGCCACTGGGAACTGATTTTTAATGGTTTTAACCCTTCTGAAATTGTGATAATGTTCCCCTTTAAGGCACTGCCCCCAATATTGTTGTCCGGGTGGAAATCGGGTGAAATTCGGGAGAATGGTTGCCCCGGGAGATTTTCGGGAGGGCCACTGAAAATCGGGAGTCTCCCCGGGAAAATCGGGAAGGTTGGCAAGTATGACTAATATAGACACTTACATCATGTGTTGTCTTCATTATACCTCTTATACAAGGCTTTTAATTTGTTTGCGGCTCCAGACAGATTTGTCTTTTGTATTTTTGGTCCAATATGGCTCCTTCAACATTTTGTATTGCCTAACCCCTGCCTTAGACGCTTTGTGCTTTGCCAACAAACTAGACTTTCTTACCTCAGCACAAGCCTTGAGACAAGTCTTCTTGAAGCCCAGCAATGCCAGCACGTCATTCCTGGAGGGATCAGCCTCGATGGTCTTGTTGATGATGTGCCTCAAGACCACAGCCAGCCCAGCCCTGCACAGTTCCCCGGTCTCGTCCAACACTGCAGGGAGACGGCAGCCCCTTACCAGCCGTGGAAGACCCTCTGACTTCATGTCCAGCACGTCCACGCACTCTGGTATCTGACCTTTAAGGGCCTCTAAGTTGCCATGCTCGCTGGCAACCAGGTGGACTTTGAAGGAGTTGCAGTCACAGTAGGACAGCAGGAAGAAGACGATGGAGGAGTGCAGAGGGAGACGAGCTTCTTCATCTTGGCAACACACCTCCAAGTAGAGAGAGGAAGGCTGCTGCTTTTCGTCCCTCATTGGAACTATGCGAACACACTTCGGAACAAAAAACTATTTGCAAAATATCACATCTGAGTAAATAATGTAGGTACAGCAGTATTTAGTCATGTTAGTGTCCTGTGATGTGCAGCACAAACCCACGTTGTTTATGCAAACTTCCGGGTTGCTTCTTCTTCGTCGTCTGTGCAAAAGCTGAAACCAAGCGCTGCCGGCGCCACAGCGCTTCCTGCCACCGTATGTGAAACACATGAAAAGACAAACTTCCACGAACGGCACACCGGCCTTAACTATTGTGAAACATCAAACCATTGTTTTTGTACTTATTTTGACTATTATTATTTCTCGATTGTTTGTCAATGTTGCAGTTTATAAATAAAGATACAAATAAATAAATAAAAACAATTAAAAAAAACATCAAACCAATGTTCACTGTATGAAAAACAATTTGAAAATGAATTTTACCTTTGAAACCTCATTATACTATTGGCTAAGTTTTATATTCATAAATGTAAATTTCTCAATACCCGACCTGTTTTTTGTGCCTTTAAAAAAGATTTAGAACTCTACATTAAAACACTCTCTACCTCCAACAACCAAAAAGCTATGAAAACGATGATGCTGTGTTCCAAATTTAAGTTATTTACTGAAATTGAGTGAGCCTATGGCTTTGCACTTTGTTCTATTGTATATATATATATATATATCTATATATATATATATATATATATATATATAGTATTCTTTTTTAGTTACTTTGAATTTACAACCACCTGGCGCTGCTTTGTACTGTTTTTGTATTTAACTTTGATTATTATTTTCAACTGTTTGTAAATGTTGAAATTTATAAATAAAGGTTTATTAAAAAAATAAAAAAATAAAACCAATGTTCACTGTATGAAAAAAAACTTGAAAAGGAATTTTACCTTTGCAACCTCATTATACTTTTGGCTAAATTGTATATTCATAAATGTAAGTTTCTCAATACCCGACTTGTTTTTGTGTGCCTTTTAAAAAAGATTTAGAACCCTACATTAAAACACTCTCTACCTCTAACAACCAAAAAGCTGTGAAAACGATGATGCTGTGTTCCAAATTTAAGTTATTTACTGAAATTGAGTGAGGCTATGGCTTTGCACTTTTTTCATTATATATATATATATATATATTTTTTTTTTTTGCATTCTATTTTAGTTACTTTGAATTTACAACCCCCTGGCGCTGGTTTGTACTGTTTTTGTACTGTTTTGTACTGTTTTTGTACTTACTTTGATTTATTATTTTCAACTGTTTGTAAATGTTGATTTTTTTTTTAAAATAAATAAAAAAAAAAAAAAAATCTAAATTAGAAAATACATCAAACCAATGTTCCCTGTATGAAAAAAAAAAAAAAAAAAGGAATTTTACCTTTGCAACCTCATTATACTATTGGCTAAGTTTTATATTCATAAATGTAAGTTTCTCAATACCCGCCCTGTTTTTTGTGCCTTTAAAAAAGATTTAGAACTCTACATTAAAACACTCTCTACCTCTAACAACCAAAAAGCTGTGAAAACGATGATGCTGTGTTCCAAATTTAAGTTATTTACTGAAATTGAGTGAGCATATGGCTTTGCACTTTGTTTTCTTATATATATATATATATATATATATATATATATATATATATATATATATATATATATATATATATATATATATATGTATATATATATATATTGTATTATATTTTGGTTACTTTGAATTTACAACCCCCTGGCGCTGCTTTGTACTGTTTTTGTATTTAACTTTTGATTATTATTGTCAGCTGTTTGTAAATGTTGAAATTTATAAATAAAGGTTTATTAAAAAAATAAAACCAATGTTCACTGTATGAAAACATTTTTTAAAGGGAATTTTACCTTTGCAACCTCATTATACTATTGACTAAGTTGTATATTCATAAATGTAAGTTTCTCAATACCTTTTTAAAAAATATTTCGAACTCTACATTAAAACACTCTCTACCGCTAACAACCAAAAAGCTGTGAAAACGATTATGCTGCTTTCCAAATTTAAGTTATTTACTGAAATTGAGTGAGTATATGGCTTTGCACTTTGTTTATTATATATATATATATATATATATATATATATATATATATATATATATATATATATATATATATATATATATATATATATATGTATATATATTGCATTCTATTTTAGTTACTTTGAATTTACAACCCCCTGGCGCTGTTTTGTACTGTTTTTGTACTTACTTTGATTATTATTTCTCAAATGTTGAAATTTATAAATAAAGGTTTAATTTTTTTTTTTTAAACATCCAACCAATGTTGTTGTGAAATGATCGTTGTTGTTACGAAGTGAGACAAAGTTAAGTTTACGTGCAGAATTCAGTGTGAAAGTTGGAAAAAAGCCTCCGTTTTTTTTCTTTGACGTTTCCTTCGTCCTCCTCTTCCTCCGTCATCCCCCAGCGAGCCAGGAACCACGTGGACTGTTTTTTTCTTAAATTTTTACTCGACTACAAAGGAAAATATTGTAAATATGTTTGAAAAGTCCTACACGAATTCAATAAAGACGTTGCTACGAGCAAGGAGGGGAAAAAACAAAAAACATCAAACCAATGTGCCCACTTAATATACGTCAGTAAAATCTACCAGTTAAAGCGTGTAATGATTTTTGAATGGCGGCAACAAAAGTCTTATCAAGCGTTCCGCCCCCTGTTCACGTCGGACATGTTTGATGGATACACCGGTAAAGTGTAGGCGGAATATTCCGCCTGTTTGCTGCAATAACGTATGGGATGTTTTAATGCCATTTGACCGCCAGTCGGGTACATAAGGCAGGTTTCTACCAGGAGCGGAATTCAGGTAATATGACCAAAGAATGAATTATATACTTTTAGCTTATATATATTTGTTGTCGCGAGCACCGAGGGACGCCATTGTCGAGACACAACAGTGCGCCGCTGGTCCTTGTCCAGACAAGAGAGTGACGTAGCTTCTTAGCTTGTGATCCACAATTATAATCTATAACCCAAAACGAACAAATGTATAGCAATTATTTTGTTTTTGTTCATGGTTTTAGGTGATGTTTGGCAGCTGAACTTGTGCCATGGCTGGACCTGTCAGTTTGGAGTTGGACCCCATCTTCCTAAAGGGGCTGAGTTACCTTCATTCCAAGAGTAAAGATTCAGCCGAAAAGCTCAAAGCTCTTCTGGATGAGTCGCTTGCAAGAGGAAGCGATTCTTCTTACCGCTCGTCCCTAAAAGTAAGCTGTTTCTCTTGTCTCTGTATTTGTTCAAAGCTTCATTGAATGATAGACTTAGACTTCCTTTTTCATTGTCATTCAAATTTGAACTTTACAGCACAGATAAGAACGAAATTTCGTTACATAAACTCATGGTAGTGCAGGATTAAAAAAAGCAATAAGGTGCATATATAAATAGATAAATAGGTTACTGTACAGATAAATATATTGCACCTTTTCACATCGTCCACATTTATGGATATATGTTATATTGTCTTTTTTTTTTTTTCAAGCGAGTTAATCCACTTTGGGGGGAGTTGAGGGGATAATTTAATAATGATGTGTTCAAGAGTCTTACGGCCTGAGGGAAGAAGCTGTTACAGAACCTGGAGGTTCTGCTTCGGAGGCTGCGGAACCTCTTTCTAGAGTCTAGCAGTGAAAACAGTCCTTGGTGGGGGTGGGAGGAGTCTTTGCAGATTTTCTGAGCCCTGGTCAGGCAGCGGCTTTTTGCGATTTCCTGTATAGGAGGAAGAGGAGTCCTGATGATCTTTTCCGCCGTCCTCACCACTCTCTGGAGAGACTTCCAGTCTGAGGCATTGCAGGCTCCAGTCCAGACAGAGATGCTGTTGGTCAGCAGGCTCTCTATAGTGTAGAACAGGGGTGCTCATTACGTCGATCGCGAGCTACCGGTCGATCGAGGAGGGTGTGTCAGTCGATCACCAGCCAGGCATAAAAAAAAATAGACTTAAAAATGAGCGATCATAAATCTTCACTATGACGTCACTTGATTGACATTCACGGCACCCGAGGGTCTTCTGAGATGACGCTGGCTGCTGCCAGCTCATTAAAATTACCGACAGGAAGGCGAGAAACCCTTTATTTCAACAGACTCTGGCGCCGTACCTGTCGTCAAAACTCCAAAGACCGACTGCACAGTTGCACAATAAAAGCTCTGCTTCATCCTGCCTGCTATAACAAAATAACAGTCTCAGAAAGCTGGCGTGCACAAGCTAGCAAGCTGCGGAGTTTGCCGACAATGTATTTCTTGTAAAGTGTATACAAAAGAGTACGGAAGCTGGATAAATAAGATGCCAAAAACCAACCACTTTCATGTGGTATTGGACAGAAAGGAGGACTTTTTTTCTCCTCCATTCGAAAATGCGGACGTTATCAGCACCACTGTCTGATTCCAATCAATGCAAGTCATCAGAATAAGGTAATACACCAACTTATATTCTTGTCTTCATGAAAGAAAGGAATCTATATGTGTTAAACATGCTTGTATTATCTTTAAACACCTTTAACTTATTACCAATATTAACTATAAGTGTTAAACATGCTTGTATTATCTTTAAACACCTTTAACTTATTAACAATATTAACTATATGTGTTAAACATGCTTGTAATATCTTTAAACACCTTTAACTTATTACCAATATTAACTATAAGTGTTAAACATGCTTGTATTATCTTTAAACACCTTTAATTTATTAACAATATTAACTATAAGTGTTGAACATGCTTGCATTATCATTAAACATCTTTAACTTGTTAACAATATTAACTATATGTGTTAAACATGCTTGCATTATCTTTACCGGTAAACATCTTTAACTTATTAACAATATTAACTATATGTGTTAAACATGCTTGTTTTATCTTTAAACACCTTTAACTTGTTAACAACATTAACTATATGTATTAAACATACTTGTATTTGTATTAAACACCTTTAATTTATTAACAATATTAACTATATGTGTTAAACATGCTTGTATTATCATTAAACACCTTTAACTTGTTAACAAAAACATATTTCATAAATAAGTAAATATAAATTATATATACCGGTATGAATGAGGTAGATCCCCACGACTTGATCAATTGAAAAGTAGCTCGCCTGCAGAAAAAGTGTGAGCACCCCTGGTGTAGAACGTGATGAGAATGGGGGTAGGGAGCTGTGCTCTTTTCATCCGAGACAAAAAGTGCATGCGCTGCTGAGCTCTTTTTACAAGAGCTCCGGTGTGTAGGGACCAGGTTATATTGTCAGTTATCTGCACCCCCAGAAACTTGGTGCTGCTTACTATCACCACCGCTGTGCCGTCGATGAAGAGTGGAGCGTGGCTGGACTGGTGCTTCCTGAAGTCAAAGATTATCTCCTTGGTCTTGTTGACATTCAGGACCAGGTTGTTGGTTCTGCACCAGTCAACCAGATGTTTCCAATGATCCCATGAGAGAGAATGGAACTCCACCTGGTCCGTTCCAGGGCCAAACTGGGACCCCGTGATTGTTTAGTAACATTCTAAATTACCTCACTAGTGTAGCAATAACAAAGGAGTTAACACACTTAGGTGTAAGTAAGTAAGTAAGTACATTTTATTTATAAAGCGCTTTTCACAGATAAAATCACAAAGCGCCGTACAAAACATAGGTGAAGTCAAACAACAATTCAATTAAAACAACGGGGACAACATCAGAAAAAGGATACAAAGTGGATTAAACATGATAGTTCATGTGTAGTAGGGCTGGGCGATATGGCCTTTTTTTAATACCTCAATATTTTTAGGCCATGTCACGATACACGATATATATCTCGATATTTTGCCTTAGCCTTGAATGAACACTTGATGCATATAATCACAGCAGTATGATGATTCTATGTGTCTACATTAAAACATTCTTGTTCATACTGCATTAATATATGCTCATTTTAAACTTTCATGCAGAGAGGGAAATCACAACTAAGTCAATTGACCAAAACTGTATTTATTAAACAGTTATTAAGCAGTGGCACAAACATTCATGTCATTTCAAAACAGAAAGTGCAAGATTGTCAGAGACATTTTAAAACAAGCTACAGTATGAGTGCACTTTTGTGCATGATGTCACTAAGATGACGTATCAAAACAACACTAAATTAAAGTGCACTTTTTGTACAGAACGCCACTACAATAGTTTAAAACAAATAAAGTGCTCTTTTGTGCACGATGTCACACAAGATATTTCAATAAGTGTCAAATAAAAATTAGCTGCATAATAGGAAATCAAATAGTGTATGTCCTTCGCTATGTGGTAGGTTCCTGCGGACGTTATCTCCTTCTGTTGTTGACTACCGGTATTTTTTTCATACGGTGTTTATGTGGAAATGGTTGCTTGGGAATTTTGTTAGTGTGGCACCGAACGGAGATGTTGACATGCGGAGTTTCAAGCACTCTTCATTCTCTAGCGGGTGACTTTTCAAATGATGCTACATATTAGCAGTAATGCTAAATTTTGTAGCAACGCTTTTGCCCCACACTTGACAAATTACGGTTGTCTGTTCGACATATTCCTACTTGAAGCCAAACCACCGCCAGACGATGGACCCCCTGCTGTTTTTCTTGGGAATTAATTCTTCCTTCATTTGTTACCAGATTCGCACCTTCTTTCTCTCGTATTACCACTTGCACCGCAGCTAACTTTAGCCATGCTGCTACCTCTCTGCTCAGCGAGGGCTTATACGTATGTGACGTATGTAAGAAGGTGCGCTTGTTTTATGTCTCTGTGAGAAGGAGAGACAAGAGAGTGAGAAGAGCCTGTAGTGTAATGCCCGCAGCTAAAAGCAACTGCGTGAGAACGTATACTCGAATATCACGATATATTGTCATTTTCTATATCGCACAGAGACAAACCCGCGATGTATCGAGTATATTCGATATATTGCCCAGCCCTAATGTGTAGTGTAATAAAAGTCGGAATAAGTTCAAATTCAATTCAAATTCAAACAACTTTATTAATCCCTCAAGGGGCAATTCAATTTGAGCAGCAGGTTGTCGTGGTTCACAAAGCCTACATGGCTCACAATAAATAAAAAGTCAATATATACATAAACAATACAACACTCTGAAAAATATAAAAGTTCAAAAGTTTTAAGAGTCTGAGTGCAGAGGGGACGAATGATTTGGAAAAGCGATTTGTTTTACTCAATGGAAGGGCATAACGTCGCCCTGAAGGCAACAGAGAGAATTTCCCCGCAAGGACGTGGCTCGGGGAGGCTAAAATGCTCTTTGCTTTTCAGAGGATTTGCTGGTTGCAGAAGAAGTTTAAGTTTCTTAGTTTCACTCCGGTAATCTTAGAGCAAGACTTAACAATACTAGTCTGGCTGTTTCGGTCTTTAACTGAAAGACAGTGAAACCAAAAAATAAAATAAAAACACATAAGACTCTCAATGAATGTTTGATAAACATGACAGAGTATAACAGGCCTGACAGAGAAATAATTTAATTTCCTGAAAAGATTAATTCTCTGTTGTGCTCGCTTCACTATAAAACCTGTGTTCACATCAAACTTGAGCTGGTCGTCAAAAAAGGTCCCCAAATATGTATATAATGAAACAATGTCAACTTTTTTGTTATGTAGTATGCACTCCGTAGACATTTCCTTCTTACATCTAAAATCAATAATTGGTTTAAGATACATTTAAATCCAAAAAGTTACAGTCACACCAGGAGATCAAATCCGTTAGGGCGCTCTCATGCTTTGATTGTGAACCATAGAGGAGGGACAGCAGTGCTGTGTCATCAGGGAACTTTAATCAGATAGCTGTCTTCCTGCGTACTCCTGCAATCATCAGTAAACATAATAAAGAGTAAGGGTGAAAGGACGCATCCTTGAGGTGAACCTGTAGAGATGGTTACAGTCAGAGAGACAGCCGTTTACCGAGACTCTTTGCTCTCTGCCAGTTAAAAAGTCTAGAATCCATAGCACAAGCTGGTAAGACAATTCAAATTTAGACACAAGCCTCTCTAGGGTTAGGGTTAAACGCCTTTCTATTATTCGCTCTCGGAGCGATGACGTCATAACGTGACGTCACATCGGGAAGCAATCCGCCATTTTCTCAAACACATTACAAACACCGAGTCAAATCAGCTCTGTTATTTTCCGTTTTTTCGACTGTTTTCCGTACCTTGGAGACATCATGCCTCGTCGGTGTGTTGTCGGAGTGTGTAACAACACGAACAGGGACGGATTCAAGTTGCACCAGTGGCCCAAAGATGCGAAAGTGGCAAGAAATTGGACGTTTGTTCCGCACACTTTACCGACGAAAGCTATGCTACGACAGAGATGGCAAGAATGTGTGGATATCCTGCGACACTCAAAGCAGATGCATTTCCAACGATAAACTCAAAGAAATCTGCGAGCGGATGAGGGTATGTCTACAGAATATATTAATTGAAGTTCATAGTTGTTAGTTTCCTTTAATGCCAAACAAACACATACCAATCGTTGGTTAGAAGGCGATCGCCGAATTCGTCCTCGCTTTCTCCCGTGTCGCTGGCTGTCGTGTCGTTTTCGTCGGTTTCGCTTGCATACGGTTGAAACCGATATGGCTCAATAGCTTCAGTTTCTTCTTCAATTTCGTTTTCGCTACCTGCCTCCACACTACAACCATCCGTTTCAATTCATGCGTAATCTGTTGAATTGCTTAAGCCGCTGAAATCCGAGTCTGAATCCGAGTTTATGTCGCTATTCCTTACTGTTGTATCCGCCATGTTTGTTTGTATCGGCATCACTATGTGACGTCACAGGAAAATGGACGGGTGTATATAACGATGGTTAAAATCTGGCACTTTGAAGCTTTTTTTAGGGATATTGCGTGATGGGTAAAATTTTGAAAAAAACTTCGAAAAATAAAATAAGCCACTGGGAACTGATTTTTAATGGTTTTAACCCTTCTGAAATTGTGATAATGTTCCCCTTTAAGAGATGTGGCTGCATTGAATTAAATGCGGAAGAGAAATCAACAAATAAGAGCCTGACTTCTCTAAGTGTTTGTAGAGGTGGTTGAGTATAAAAAGCTTTGCATCATCTACACATTTCTCAAGTTAACCACTAATGTACTGTAAAATATACACTCTTACTTTATCCTAGCATGTGTCAACCTTAATTTTCCTCAATGCATCAATAAATCATAGCTATCAATCTATCTGTAACTAAGTAACACAGTACTCCAGTTAGTGCTAGCGGTCATGAGTCCACTTACTTTTCTTCTCCTTTCTTCATGCCGCTTGTTCTTTTGGAGTAACTCTTGTCTCAAAAAGCCAAAGTAAAAGCAAAACAAAACTTTTGACATGCTCTAATTGATGTCTAGTGCAATATGATGTCTTGCCTGATATGATGTATGATGACCAATAGTCTCCCATATATTTTACGTGACTTTGAGGCCTATTTTTCAAGAAAGTTTTAATTGTACACCATGGAGTGTTCAGATTTTGAGGTTCTACTCTATTTTTTATATCTTATTGGATGTTGGGTGCCTAAGTAAGTATCATGTAATGTCATCATCATCCATGTACTTTCAGGATTTGGAAGTGTCCAAAGGGTCTTTGTCAAAACTTAGCTTAAATAAACAAGACTCCAAGTCCTCCTCCAGTTCCTCATCCTCCAGCATCAGCAGCAAATCCATCTCTGAAAAGAGTAAGAAAGACGGAGAAAGAAGATCTTCTGAAAAGGTAGGAACTATTATTTTATACTCCACAACAGTAGTTTTGAAAAAAGGCAGCTAAGCTTCCACAAAATAATGGCATTTAATTTGCCATTTTTATGCAGAATGTCCCCATTTCCAAGGGCTCAACAGATATGTAAAAATGGACATCATGACAAAATTATGCATGTAACGATAATAAAACAAATCTACAGTGAGGATGGAATCTGTTAACATACAAGCCAATATAGCACATATTAGCCCTTTCTAAATACACTATCAATTTCTGATTGAACTTTAATGTTACATTTGTAGGTTTAAGTCTGGAAAAGGTGAGTGAAGATGTGCAATTTAAATGATAAATTAAAGTTTGACATATTTTAATCTTATATATTTTGATATATTTATTTTATTTGAGTCTAAAAATATTTTAGAATTGCATACATTAATTATTATTTTTGTATAAATTAATTATTTTGCTTTGTAATACATTTGTAACAGTATAATTATGATTTACTCTAAATTGTCTCCAGCCACCCCTGTGACTCCGAAAGGGACTAGCAAAGAAAATGGATGGATGGATGGATATTTAAGTTATATTTTAATACTCTTTAAATATTACTTGATAAGTTATATAGTAATTTGGAGTCTGTAATTGTATCTTTGTTAAGAATAACACATTTAATTTACCACTGTAGTAGCTGGTAAAATCTTAAACATTAATCTTGAAACTACCCTAAAAAGTACTTTACCGTGACACTGGAAAAAATACACTGGCACTGTTAAGAAATATGAATTAAAAACACCAGTTTAATACAGGCACTCGAAAACGTAATATTTACGATGGGGGGCCGGGGAGGTAATCACAAACCATTACCAAAGCGTATTTTGCCTTTTTTGTGGAATGATTAAAACAGGTCAGGGTTGACTCGAGTGACGTTGACCCCCCGAAAAAGCCTCGTTTAGAGAAACAGGAGAACCGTTCGTCGCCGGTTACCGTGCAGACGAGCAAGGACCTCTTGACGAACATCAGCGACTATGATGAGACCAGCGCTGATGACTTTGCCATGGAGATGGGCCTGGCGTGTGTGGTTTGTAGGTACGTGCCATGGAATTGAGGAGAATCTTGCAAAATGTAATTATTGCGGTATTCTGGACACACTAACAACAATATGACACAATGTAATAAAACTGATTAGTACTAAACATTATTTGATTCTTAGTTGTCACTGTACGTTATGCGTGTTTTATGTAGACTTAAGTGTACAGACTTGTCATTATGCAGCGATGTTGATATCTCATGTTAGTTTAAACCGATCATTGATTCAGCAGTCGTAATATATGGGTTTCTTGGCATGAATATGTATTGAATTGTCATGTTTTCATACCATCAGACAAATGACCGTGTCCATGGGAAATCAGTTGGTAGAGTGCCAGGAGTGCCATAACTTGTACCACCAGGACTGCCACAAGCCCCAAGTAACAGACAAAGAGGTCAATGATCCCAGGCTGGTGTGGTATTGCGCTCGTTGCACCAGACAAATGAAGCGCATGGTAAGAATTGTATCAAAATATTTAGACCATTCACTGATTATACCATCGAAAAAAGCCATAAAGCGTTTGCTGTTGTGTGCCTTAGGCCCAAAAGCCTCCACAGAAGCCATCCCCAGCCTCTGCCTCGTCAGCACCTGTTGTAAAAGACACACTGGTGAAGAAGACAGAACTGAAAACCAAGCCGGACACCGCAAGCACCTTCCAGGCCTTTAAACGGACCGAAGTCAAGGTATCCGTAAAGCTGCTTTGTTGACCGTGGACAGTTTATTGGTGTATTATAAAATCTTAACGTCCTGGTAGGTTGTTGAATGTTTTTGAGAGGAAGCAATTTACAATCGCACAATGACTGGCGACCTATCCAGGATGTGCCGAGTATAGACTCAAGATTAGGGATGGACTGCATTTGAATTACTGGCATGTGTAATGTCCACAACATTCATTTTCGCGTTATAGTATCACATTTGCGTTATTTAAATGACATACCGAAAAAAATACGGTCCAAACAAAATTTGTTGAGTGCTCGCCTCACCCGCAGGTACTCGCTGTTCCTCTGGCCTAAACGCCGCACTGAGTTGCAAGACTGGGCGACGATCAGGAGCCCCGAAACAAGTTCGCTGGTTAGCATAGTTAGCTAACCATGTAGTTAGCTTACTTGTTGTCGTTTCCGTTCGCTCTCCGAGCCACAACGTTGACGGCTTTTTCTTTGCTGTTAATACAATTTGGATGATTTTAATCCAAACATTCTTAGTTCCAAACTAGTTGTAGTTCTAGAGTATTTATTAGTAGCCAGCGAGAAGGTATATTTTTGACGTGACGGTTGTAAACAGAGGTCACAAACACCGGGAGTACGGTATATTACCCGATGGGGCGTGGCTACAGAATAGAGTTGCAAAATGTCAAACGTTTTCCGAGTTCTTTGCATTCATGTTATAGATTTTTACATTACCGGTACATATTCAATTATATTAATGTTAGTAAATTATCTACTAAAAAAACTAAACATTTCTTTGAACATTACATGGAACATGTACAAAGACAGCCAAAAGAGGTTGGTAGACGAGAATAAATCTGAAGATAAAATATAGTGTGGAAATGCACCCAATTGCAGGAAATGTACGGTAGTCTTGATTTTCAAAATGTTCTTTCAAAGCTTGCATGGCATTACTTTGTGCAAATTAAAATTTCCCTTTTTTTTCGTCAGATTTTTTCTTTCTTTTTTTTCTTAAAGGGTGCTCACATGCCTGGAATTAAATGACCACTATGTTCATTCCTACGCTCGCTCTTTATAACATACAATTTTAATCATAACATAAGATTGTCCCTTTCAGTAGATAGCTAAAAAAACTACAGCTGCAGCTATTGAATATTTTAGCAATCGAGTATTCTATCGAATATCCCGATCGATTAATCAAGTAATCGAATACATCATATTTTTGCTGAATTAAGGTTTAATTATGCATGTTAAGATGTGCCCTCAATTATTGCGTTTGGCCTAATTGTCTTTTATTTCCTAAACGCCTGTTTTCATTATTGAAGGCTGCCACGCACAGCTGAAATGTGTTCGTGGTTGATTGTGTCAATTTGTGTGTGCTAAGAAAAACAGGTGCGCTCACAGCCCTATGTGCTGTATGGTGTGACCGCATAAATGAAGTTCTTGTCTCTCATGCGTTTTTGATGATTATTATACAGTGCCGTTTAAATGGTGGTTTCTCCACGCAAATCCGCAGAGCTGTTTTCAACCTGCCGACAATACATAAACAATATAAAAAGACAAACCACTTGATAATGACAACAGTTTAAAATTTTAAGAATGCAATACAGTTAATTGCATTTATTGCATGCAAAATAGTAATCAATGTTAATTTTGCCATCATAACATGTTTGCGATGAAAACACATAAATATATATATATATATATATATATATATATATATATATATATATATATATACCGGTAATTAGTTCAAATTTAATATACCCGGAGAAAGTTAAAATAAAACTATATTCTCAGTATCAAAAATAAAACAATAAGAAAAGTAATCATTAAATCAATCATAAAAAGTGAATTAGGTAGTGCCTTTCATACTGCATTTGAAATGTGCAACTTCATATTCAGAACCAATATGGCTGACAGGAACTTGGCACACAAGTGCTACCACTGTGAACAAGGACTTGGAACTCTTACATTCTACAGAGACTATAGTGTGTGCAAGTGCAAGCTATCCAAGTAGCATGTGGTTGCATGACTTGAATAACCCAAATAACTTTGCACGACTACTTTCGCGTGGTTACTAATGAAAGGCTAATTGAACACGACAGCTCGGATAGGGTTGTTAGTTTTCAACACCTTTTGGCGGCATTTGATGACTTTGCGGGAGTGAGAGAACACATCCTGATTATCATAATGAATAACATTTATTTTACAAACGCAACTTTTGCGTTTACATTTGATAATAGATGACTTACCTCGCCTCCGGACGTCCCTCGAATTGGATGCTTTCTCGACAGGTGCTACAGCATCGAACTTGTGCTATTGTAGTATTTCGAGCTCCACTTTGCAATGTTTGCATAGTACTGCGTTTTCCTTCGATTTTAGTGTGAAGTGTTCCCACACCTTAGACAACTTTTGTCGCTTCTTAATTCCCTCGTTTTGCTATGGCTCTTGTCCACTGCTTTCTGCGGCTTCTGCCATTGTGAGTTATGTCGGCGAAAAAGTTTTCTACACTCAAGCGTATTTAAAAGAGCGGTGTTGTGCAGTGCAGGGAGGCATATAATCTGTGACGTAAACACACTGTGCAATACCTAAACAGTCCGTGCAAAACGTGAGCTTTGACTACTGTTTACTAAAGGAGGCAAAATGCCGTAAGAAAAACTTACGGACGCCTCGAGGCAGCGAAGATTCCTCGAATATATTTTGTAATCGAATTACTCGAGGAATCGTTTCAGCTCTAAAAAAAACACTTCCTCAAAGGTCAGGCAAATTACTAAACAATTAAGGAGGAGTTATAATTGTGATTTTAAGATAGCGCTACTCAATGAAGTAGAGTCATCAAACACTTGTCCATTGGCTAAAAAACATTATCCAAAACAGGTTTTGAAAAGGAGGGGTCTTCTTGTATCCACTTATATGATTTCATGGACACTTATAGATATTGCATTGTTTGCAGACTTCCACAACGCCGTCCAATCCCACCAGCAGCAACTCCTCCTCATCAGGTAGCGGTCTAACAGGCTGGGCCGCATTCGGCGCCAAAACAAGCCCATCACTTCCTGTCAGCTCCAAACTGAGTTCTTCGGGACCAAGTGGAAGCAACAAGGCCATGACTACTCCCCCTGGCCAGAAACCACTTAGTCTTTCCGGGTTTGCCGGAGCCAAGTCTGGACTCGGGGCTGCGAAGATTCCCGGGAGCGGCAACGGAAACGGCTCCAGCCAGGTCTCCCTGAAACCACCGCCACTAACTCTGGGCAAACAGCCGCTGAACCGATCATCTAGCTGCGAGAGCCAGGGGAAGGGTTCTGCCTCGTCAGGGGCGAGCTCACCGAACAGCTCGCAGGCAAGTCCGGGAAGTAGTGGAACAGCGGGAAATAATAACGGAGGAGGTAATGGGAACAACGGGAATGGATCAAAAGTTCCACCGGGTGATAAAGCACAAACATCCCAAGAGTCCCAGCTCAACGCCATGAAGCGGTTACACCTGGTGAAAAAAAAGGCGGCACAGAAGAAGCTCAAGAAATAAGCATAGTTAGTAGAACCCCATTTCCACCAAGTGGTACAGTTTGGTTCAGTTTGGTAAGGTAAGGTTTTTAGGGTTTCATTGTTAAATGTTGCGACTTGAGGTAACAATACAACCCGTTCTTGAGGGTAAAGCAAGACGCTTTGCAGTCTTAATTTGTTGAGGAAGTGAGAATTGTCCCTCAGTTGTGACAACGGGAATGGGAAGATGATAAGATTTTTTTTTTCCGTTATATAGTATGCATCACTGTTGTTCCTCTTGTGTGTGGAATTGATAGGTGGGTTACAATTTGTTATATTTTAAGGGAATTGAATAAATCGCAAGCGGACTGTTCAATTTGTTTTAAGGAAGATTTTCATCTGACCAGGCTTCATGAGTTCATGCTCATAGACTTAGATTGGTCAGATCTAGTCTCAGACTAGGAGCATGAACTGATGAAGCCTGCTAGGATGAGAGGCGAAATGTCTTCCAAGACATATTGAACAGTCCACTTGCGATCAGTTGAATGCCCTGAGAATACAATGACTTAGATGAATTAGAACATTCATAGACAATTTGTTGTTGCTATGATGTCACATGATCAATGTAGCAGTTCTAACTATCACCCTTCCCGTGATGAAAACATAGGCCATATAACACTTTAAACTGTCCAAACTGTACCGTGAGGAGCTGAGCTGTACCGCTTGGTGTATAACGTGTGGCAGACGCAGGGCAAAAAGTAAACCGTTAATCAGTGCGGACTTAGTGTCAGAGGGTCTTGTCTGTGATCTTACTTTTATGTATATGGTGTGAGACCATCCGTTCTAATACTTGAATTTTACATTATGTGAAATGCTGCTGGACTTGCTGTGCCTCATTTGTTCCGGTTAGGTAATTGCGAGAAACAAAGTGTTGGTTTTAAAAAAAAAACTACACGTCATTAAAATTCTGTGTATGAACTGTCTGGCAGCAGCACAGACTTGCGATAGTGTACGAATGTGGATCCAAGCAAAAACTGAACACTGACCTTCATATAAGATGGCTTTAATCATGACATAATAAAATATGAACAATGACACGTAGACTATTTCATTTCACATTTCTTAAACTTTGTTGGTGAATCATTTCACATACTTCATCTAAAGCATTCCATATATAAAATCTGACTTCATAAATGTGACTTCTAAACTCAACACTGTGGTACGTACAGTCAAAAGTGCTTGGCACAGCAGCTTGTATTTTAAACATTGAAACATCACATGTTCTTCGTGGAGGTCACATTGTCAATATGACAAGATCAACCGTTTGTTTGCACAAATCGGAAATAGTTGACATTCGTTTAAAACTGTCAGTGAAACAATATAGATTTAAAACAACCTGATCCTTTTTGTTTAAGCGTAAGACATCCTGCCAAGGTAGTTAGCCGGGACGTATCCTTTTTGACCGTCAGCCTCCGCTAGCCACCAATCCTTGTTGCCTCCGAGGTCGCAGAACTGCAGGATGCGAACGTGCTGATATTCCTGCAAGGTCAGCTCCTGGTCGCAACGGGCTTGAAATGCATATACAGCATAGTACTGTGCAAAGAGACAAAATTGTATCGTGAAAACATTGTTAAGAAGGGTTATGCACCTACCTCTCAGGAATAGGGTAAGCCTGGGCAACATGACCTTTTTTCCATTCCTCTGGGGTCTTGAATTTATTTATTTTCCCCACAATAGATCTGACCAATTAAGACTTACATGAACTAAATAAGCCTGCACGGCTGAAAGGTCAAACATATTTGAAGACAAACTGAACTGTCCAGTTGTGATTGATTGAATGCCATGAGAAATTTGCCCTTTAGCTCAAAAATTGGACTGCAGAAATGGAGTAGCATCTTTTCCTCTTCCACATTTTTCCCAAGTGAAAGCTGTAGTAAACTTTTACCAATTTGCGACCCCAAAAGGGAAAAGCAGTAGAAAATGGATGGATGGCTTTGGTAGGGGTTTTTTGTGTCCTTGCCTTGAAAATACCTAATTAAACCAGTGGGTGGCACTGTTTGCCTTTCTGCTTACCCTAGAAGTCAGCAGTAATGCTGATGTGAGTGGAACTGTGTGATGCTGGGAGGATGTTGGAAGGTTTTGTATGTTTCTACCATACCTGTTGATTGTCGGTGTCAGGTGATGCGTCCAAGTCTTCAGTGATGCTTTCCACTTCCCCCTGAAGGCCTGAGAGGTTGAAGCTGCTGTCTGGGGTGTTGAGACTAAAGCTCCGCAGGCTACTGCTCCCACTGCCTGATACAAAAAGGCTTAGGTTGTCAAAGTCCTCGTCGGCCATGGTGAGCGGCTGCTGCTGCTGTTGCTGCTGTTTGGCCGCTTGGCCTCCCCGCTGCGAGTCCCGCAGAGGGTTGTACTGCTTCAGGAATGTGGAGTAGACGTAGCCCTGTGCGCCTGATAGTGGCTCAGTATGACTACATGTAGACTTTACAGCAAGCAATATAATTATGTAACAAACTTGCCTCCAGTGTGAACCAGCCAGCGGCTGCTGCTGCCAAGAGGGTCCATGTCTTCCAGCAGAGCCACCAGCTCCCCCTCCAGGAGACTAAGGTCCTGCTCCTGGCAGCCATTACACTTCCTTTTCAGCAGGTGCAGACGACTTGGCGGATATTCAGCCAGCAGTCGGGCACGTTGTTCTTCTGTCTGATGCTCCACCTCCGGCGTCTGGAAGACAACAATAAAACATAGTGATGCTAGCGCTCATGTGAAGCTCGTGAAACATAGGTGGACTGAGGAGTTGAAGTCTTCCAGGGATACTTTCAAGCATTTTTAAGGGGCTGAGACCCAGTGGAGCTTTGAATGGCCTAAGTTAATCACCATCTGGAGGTGTCCTTTGTGTCCCATTTTTATCACCAAACTGTGAAACTCTTTGAAGAATACCGGCGACTTTGAACTTGACATTCAACAGACGACCTAGAAAGTGAACTCATGAAGCCTTGCCACTACACAGTAGAGAAGTGGTTAGTTAGCACTGTTACCTCACAGTAAGAATGCAGGGTTTAAAATGTGTCGGCTCAGGCCTTCTCTGTGTGGAGTTTGCAAACTTCCTCCAACTGAAGGCTCAAAATTGCCTTTACTGTTTACAAAAAACCCATACTCTGGACTTATTGAAAACATTCAATTATAAGGTCAATTGAAGACTTGGCTTTGGTGTCATATCCCTGTATAACCGGAAATGGCTGTTTTTAAATTGAATCCTTGCAAACTAAATGGAAAAATCTACATGGAGATCATATCCACCGCCTCTTCCTTCTCACCGCAATTTTCTTGTCTCGTTGCCTCTCAAAGCTGACTTTCCGCTCCATTAACTTGTGTGCGTTCTCCTTGACAAAAGTCAGATTGTTTAGCTCATCCATGATGCTGTTCTGCACCTCAGCAATGTTGGACAACGGAGCCTGCAAAAGACGGCGCAAATTAGCATTTTAATGTAAGACGAGTGCTTGGAATGCACTCTGTGTGTGCCGCTCACTGGTAACTGCTGTATGGAAGGAGCACCCAGCAGCATTTCATCCATCAGTCCTATGAACAAGGCCACTAAATAAACCACACAGTTGTTAAAAATGGTGTTGGCCGCTATGTTGAATTGCTTTAACTCCTCCACTAGCAAAGCATTGAGAGCCTCGTAGTCCCTCCTGGCAGGACCGGGCGGGTCTACGGACGCCAGGCACGGTGATGATGAGGAGGTTGATTGCGAGGATGAGAACGAAGACGAACGCTCCAGGCGGCTGCAGTAATCCAGCAGTTTGTCGTAACGTTTTTGGATGAGCTTCTGGGGCGCGGTGAACATACCCTGAAGAGAGGAGAGTGGAGCGAGGACCAGGTGCTCCATGTTGTCTTTCTGCGTGAAGAAATGGGTCAATGGGGCTTTTTTGGAAATTCAAAAGCAAACAACAGGCTACTGTGCTCTTACTACTTGATTTGAATGCATACAAATAAGATGATATCATGATGTTGAGCACTCGCTGACCTAACATACTTGAATTATTTTGGCGTCTGGCATCTGCTCTAAAAGTCAGAATGGCTATTTGTGTGACTTTAACTTAACTTTAACTTTTGGATGGCCGGAATGTAATTTTTTTTTAAAGATAATAAACCATGTTATTCTTTGGTGCTAACTGTAGATTAACAGGCAAGAAAGGCAACGGCAATATAGCCTCAAATGACATTGGGGAATTTTTATTAAAAGGGACTACAGTAATGATCTTTAGTTAACGACTACAATTTTGGAGTGTCCCTCTTGTCAACACACATCAGGAAAATATAAGCATAAAGGACTAATCAGTTCTTATTGACACAGCAATGCTGACATAATAAGCAATATATCCTATCAACACAACACATTCTGTTCTTTTGGACTTGGACTTAGACTCACATAATGTTCATAGGGGTCGTCGTTTTTGTTGTACGATGATCCGTTTGAATCCTTAATGATGCCTTCCATTTCATGGACATCGTGAACAGCTACAGACACCATCTCCTGAATCACAAACATAAAAACATTAAAAACAACGTTGAATCCATTTGAATTTTGCTGACAATGAAGACTTTGCATCACAAACCTGAACATACTGCAGGTAACTTTGGACATTTTTAACCAACTGCCTTACAGCTTTCTCCAGACTCCTGAACAGCTTCTCCTCTCTATCGAATACTTCATCTCTCACCTGCAAAAGGGAAATGAAAGTTAAAAAAATGCCCCATATATGGATATAGAATCCCAAATCGGAGCGGTATTAGATAAGCAAGGAATGAGGAGTTGGGATATTTCTTTGTATTACCTGTGGTTCAACTCCTGTGAGGATCTTGAGATAACCAGCAAACCTGTCACTTTTCTTCCTGATTGAGTGGATGTTGAACTTGTGAAGTTTGCGTAGAGTTCCTTCATCTTCCGAATTTTTGTACTTCATTACTGAAAAAAAATCCAAGGTGTAAATAACACAATAATATCGTCAATAACTTCACACCTTAGTGATACCATCTGTAAAAAAAACTATCTATCAGGGCGCCACGTCACCTATATCTTTGCGCCTCTTGAACTCGTTGATGTTGACGTTTATGATCTTGGCAGCGGTAAAGGCCTCCTGCAGCGGCCGGAAGTCGGGGTGGTCTTCAGGTGTGGCCTGCCACAGCTCGCCAAGCAGGAGTGGGTACTTCATGATCCTTTGTACTGGCTTTATGAGCAGCGAACCCATGTCCAGCAGGTTGGGCTTCCCTCTGGTACGTCACACATGATTCAATATGATTAAGGACGCCCTAAAAAGTCAGATTTTAATCCCGACATTCCCAGGTACTTACTCTAGGTCGTAGATTGTTCTGCAATTGGGGGAAAAAGATATCAGAATATGAGTTTGTACTGTATACTTTTTAATACAACTGAACTTCTAAAGTTGCATGTCCCTTATTTCGTAGAATTCAGAATTTGTCCCAGATTTTAGAAGGAAGAAATGCCAATAGCAGAATACATTTAAGTTGAGAAGCATCCTAAACGTAGCTGACGAGACCTTGCAGAGTTTAACACTTTCAAAAGAGTGTTTTTCTTTTTCTTTTCTTTTTTGGCCCCACATATTCCAAAATAATAACCAGCCTCAACCAGGGGAACGTGAGAAAAGAAGAAGAAACACTGGAAATTACGTGCAATAAGTGGTCTTACATTGAAGGTTAAGGTACTTTATATGTTCTGACATTTTACTATTTACAGTGGTTGGAATTGGGGGTTAAATCACCAAAAATGATTCCCGAGCGCGGCCACCGCTGCTGCCCACTGCTCCCCTCACCTCCCAGGGGGTGATCAAGGGTGATGGGTCAAATGCAGAGAATAATTTCGCCACACCTAGTGTGTGTGTGACAATCTTTGGTACTTTAACTTTAACTTCTTTTTATACATGTAGGGCAGGGGTCAGGAACCTTTTTGACTGAGAGCCATGAAAGCCAAATATTTTAAAATGTATTTCCGTGAGAGCCATATAATATTTTTTTTAACACTGAATACAACTAAATACGTGCATTTTTAAGTAAGACCAATATTTTTAGAGTATAATAAGTCTCTCATTCTTTTGAATAACATTGTTATTCTGAAGCTAACCCATAATAAATAAAATACTTCTTACCATTAATGCGACTTCTTGAACAGGTGCGGTAGAAAACGGATAGATGGATTAAAATGCATGAGAATGTTTTATATTTTGAACGTTATTTTTAACACTGATTACCAGCTGATTTATTCAGTACTTATTGTGTTAAGCAATGTCAGCTAAGATTTATCTGAGAGCCAGATGCAGTCATCAAAAGAGCCACATCTGGCTCTAGAGCCATAGGTTCCCTACCCCTGATGTAAGGCAATCAAGAATGTTAAAAGTTCCATGTGTCAGGCTAATCCGTGACACAACCTTTGTCATTTTTATTGCGTAGTTAAGCCTGAATATTGTATTTGTTTTGCATTTTATTACCGTTGTACGCAATTTTTACACGGGAACAGGAGTTAGGAGTTAGGGTTTGGGCATTGCATGTTAAGATATTGTGGATAATCACCTCTGCCGTGAGGTTACGTATTTGCAGGTGTCAGTTAGTTTGCAACTGAACTCAAAATGTTATTGGCGGATTTTGATTAAATGTTCAGGAATAAATGGGATAAGGAACAAGTGATTATATTTTAGAGGTGATCTGGTGCTCTGTCGATGTCTGCTACCCAACGCCACTGAGCATGTGCGCGCATGCCCGCAAATGTAAATATTTCAAATGTATGCCTCAAACCAAATACTCATCGAAACAGCTGCCTCGTATGCCATGTGTTCACGTAAGTAGTGATTTTAAAAAAGTGTTTATTTCATTGTACCTTCTGACCAGCATTACAGGGTGAGAAAGTTCAGATTGTATATTAACGGACAACACGCATTTGGACAAATACAGCGTGAGAACTTCACATCGACGCAAACAATGGTAGCTTACATTTTAATTTTTATCACCGTTTTACGCTACTGATAGCTTTTTTTTGAGGAAGCAGCAAAATTCGACAGACTACCGGATAATTTCTACAACTTTACCTTATGTTTACCTTACAACGCTGAACTTGTGTGTTCAGCCTACGCCATACTTGCCAACCCCCCGATTTTCCCGGGAGACTCCCGAATTTCAGTGCCCCTCCCGAAAATCTCCCGGGGCAACCATTCTCCCGATTTCCACCCGGACAACAATATTGGGGGCGTGCCTTAAAGGCACTGCCTTTAGCGTACTCTACAACCTGTCGTCACGTCTGCTTTTCCTCCATACAAACATCTTGCTGGCCCAGTCACATAATATATGCGGCTTTTACACACACATAAGTGAATGCAATGCGTACTTGGTCAACAGCCATACAGGTCACACTGAGGGTGGCCGTATAAACAACTTTAACACTGTTACAAATATGCGCTACACTCTGAACCCATACCAAACAAGAATGACAAACACATTTCGGGAGAACATCCGCACCGTAACACAACATAAACACAACAGAACAAATACCCAGAACCCCTTGCAGCACTAACTCTTCCGGGACGCTACAATATACACCCCCTGCTACCACCAAACCCCTCCCCTTCCAACCCCGCCCACCTCAACCCCCCCCCCATCTCCCGAATTGGGAGGTCTCAAGGTTGGCAAGTATGGCCTATGCTCATGTCCCCGCCACCTCCACCCACAGAGACAAAGAGAGTGGATGACTGACAAAAGGGTTCAGTCCATTTATTTCATTCTGCTATTAAACAAAAGTGCCTCGCAGCTGCTGACACCAATGTAGAGAACGAACTCTCTTGCAGCCTATTTTGACGCAACAGACAAACAAAACAAACATGCTCAAATGCGGCAGGTTCATTTATCCTTCGATTCGCTGGGGTTTGTGTGTCTGCAAATTTTGATATTGTTTTTATATTGGTTTTTTATATATATATATATATTTTTTATTTTTTTATTTTATTTATTTATTTATTTATTTATTTATTTTTTAATTCAGTCATTGCTGGAGCTAAGAATAGTATTTGAATCTTGTTTATAATATTTTTGTGCAGCACATTGGAAACATTTTTGTTGTTTAAATGTGCTATATAAAATTAAGTGGATTGGATTGGATTGGAAATTAGCAACATAGCTCAAAATACTTTTGCCAGATTGTGATTTAACTTTAAGGAAATTTCAGAAAAAGAATAACGAACAAATGATATGATTCTGGGGGTGATCCAGACCACATCAGGATTTTTTTCCAACATTCTACTATTGGGTGATAAGGCCTGGCTGAGGTCTGTGCTCTCATAGTTGTTGTTTTTTTTATCCTGCAGGAAAAATGTCAGCCAGTGTCCTGGAACGGATTGTGATTAACCTGAGAGGTTTTACCGTATCAGGAAGTTGCAGATAGAAGCAACTGTTTAAGAGGAAGTAAATCCACTTACTTCAGTGATAATACACATGTGGTGAAATGTTGCTTTACTTCTTCCTCTTTCTCATAGGATTCCAGTGACATGTTGGCGTCGTCGTGATGGTAACAGTAAATCTTATACACGTCTTCTAAAGCTGCCTTGGCCTGAATGAATACTTCTCCTTCAAATGATAACACACACATTCCACGTTGCATTAAAACCAGGAATAGAAAGGCGCACAATCTAGCTTCGAGAATCGGAGGAATGGAGATTACCTATAACGACGGCCTCCGGATCCGGGTCTGACATGGCGTCCTGGAGTCGGTGAAGGAGTGTGGCTGATACCTCGCACACTGTCTCCATGTTAGTAAACAGTCGATCTACATCTATGACCTAACACAAAATAAGAAACAATAACATTAGTTTTGATTAAGGTTTTCATTGTAAAATGTGTTTTTTGTTGTTGTTGCATAGGTGCAACTGTACTGTGCAATCTACAAGACACGACCTGCAGGTTTCTTAGAGGCTGCACCACCTCCCGAATGCACAGCTCCATGTCAGTGAGGTAGTCTTTTTCAGTCTGCATCAGCTCTTGAATGACCTTTGACCTGCGCTTCATCTTTCTTAAACGGACCTCCTCTGGATCTAGCGCTGGTGAGGCGGGGGTGGACAAGTCATGCGGTGACATTTTTTCTGCGGAAGACGTGTTAGATATTATTTGTGACCAGAACATGATTTATGCAACTGCTATTCAACTGGTGGCCCAGGGGCCACATGCGGCCAGGGAATGACTTCATATCGGCCCCCCAAATTTAGTTCAGATATTTTTGCAGCAAATTTCTAACAATAGTAGAATGGTCCCATTGTATAGAGGACATTGGAATACTGTAAACATATTGGCAAATCCTTAAATTGACATTTTAACCTTACTACCTTTCCAGCAAACATAGAACCAAATCCAAACTTGTGATTTACGTAACTCAGGCATTCCTCAGGGCACCAGTTTAGGTCCTCTCCATTTTTGGCAGTTACAATTTTTTCGTAATGTGATTTATGTAATCAAGGTGTTGCTGTAGCTTGCTTGCATCAGAAGCAGTCAGGAGTCATTTGTTCAACTTTATAGTTATACTAGTGATGTTCCTCAAGGTTCCATATTAGGTCCTCTCTTTTTGATCTTTTGGGCTATTCAAATAGTGACCTATGAGTTTGGTTCAAAAATCTTGTGAGAGACTCACATTTTTTGCAGAAGGTCCATAAAAACAGCAGGCAGCTCCTGTCACTCAGACAAAATAAATACTGGTAGACCTAAATCAAATGTCTACGCTGGTTCTCCGTAATATACAAAAGAGACCAATAGTGAAGGAAGAAGTGTGGCCTTACGGTCCTTAGATTTCTGAAAATGTGGCCCCCCCAAAAATGTTGGATACCACCGTTCTATGCCATTTAGCAAAGCACAAATCCCCCCAGAGTGTCATATTTGCGTTGTTGTGCAGACCACTTCTTGTTTTACTGGGACGATGTAAGACCGCATGGCACCGTACCGTATTTAATATTTTTTGTGTTTTTTTTTTGTTGTTTTTTTTTTAGAGGGGTGGGGTGTCATTTGGAAATATATAACATTTCCCTGTAATTTTCCCACTAGCGTTGTCGAGGCCAAGTGGACTGGAAGCTGTGCTTGGACTGCCCACAGTGCCAAAGGTGATTTTCTTTTTTCCATAAAATGTAGATAATGCGGGAACGATATATGGTGGGAAGTCACCAGGAAATAAGGGCAAATGACAGGAGTTACCCGGGTAAAACGGGAGGTATAACAGCTTCAAAAGGGAAAAAAATTAAAGACATTTAATTACATTTAGGAAGTGCCATATTTTGGTTTGTTTGTCCATATTTGGTGGTGTGTGTGTGGTTCAGTGACGTGCGGTGAGGTTGATGACTGGTGAGGCACTGACTTCATCACAGTCAGATTTACAAACATATGAACCCTAAAGAGTATCTTATTCACCATTTGATTGGCAGCAGTTAACGGGTTATGTTTAAAAGCTCATACCAGCATTCTTCCCTGCTTGGTACTCAGCATCAAGGGTTGGAATTGGGGGTTAAATCACCAAAAATAATTCCTGGGCGCGGCGCCGCTGCTGCCCACTGCTCCCCTCACCTCCCAGGGGGTGATCAAGGGGATGGGTCAAATGCAGAGGACAAATTCCACCACACCTAGTGTGTGTGTGACAAGCATTGGTACTTTAACTTAACTTTAACTTTACACATACAAACTGTAGCACACAAAAAAGCACATTTAATAAAAAAAAACCTTATTATGGTCTTACCTTTACTTATAAATGAAGTCCATGCGCAGCTCCTTCTGAACAAAAGCATCGATAACTTGTTTATGGAAGTCTTCCTTATCTTTCTTCAGTTTTAAAAGTCTCTCTGTCTCGATGGAGATCTTCCTTTAAGTATTACCTCCTGCTTCGATTGAAAGTCCAGTTTAGAAAACTGTTTTATTTTAGATATGTAATCCTCCATGTTAATAGTCCAGGCGAGAGGAAAAAATAAACGATCGCTGCTAACTGTTGCTGCTTGTTGTCACTTCTTCTGCAGCCAAGTAGTCGCAGAAATGCTCCCTGGGATCACTACCGCCCTCTACCACCAGGAGGCGGGATTACTGCGAGCCTCACACAGTGCATCTTTGCAGCAGTTTTATGATTGCTCAGCACGAGAAATACGTTACACACATACAGTTGTTGACAAAACACATTGTACATTATATACCTCAGCTAACTAAACTATGGAAATGTGTAATATAATTCATATAGCAATACGGTCTCACTGCACAGCAGGCCAGCAGTTAGCCGAGTCATTGCGCAATCCATGGTGAGGCTCAACTCAGTGATGTGCCTCAACTGGCTGCTGATCACCGCAAGTTTCTTCTCAGTATTTGAACGGCAAATGTAAAAATTCAGGGATTTTGAATAAAAATAATCTAAAACTGGTGAAGTTAAATGGAAAATAACTTTATAATATAATCCCTGGATACATATAACACTTTTTTTTTACATTTTTTTCTTTCCATGATGGCACGTGAGGCCACGCCTCACCTGCCTCTCCTGACTGCATGTCGCTGGTGTGGTTCCACTTCGACTCAGACCAAAAGAGAGAATAACATCTTCTAACCAAACTTAATACCAACCAGAGCACGCTGTTCGGTATGGTGGCCACTGATTGGCTCAGCCTCAAGCAGCATTACTTTATTCGATTACAAGAGTTTAAAGGTGACTATGTGGTTGTTTGTTCATGTCCAGAGGGCTCTCATAGGGTTAAAAAAAAAACATATTTCCAACATCGTGAACAGGGGTTTTTATGCGTTAACTCTAAAAACATTTAATTTATAAATAATAATGCCTACTTTTAGGAAATTAATTTACCAACAATAAACAAGAAATTACTGTCCAGTATGTGTTTGTCTGTCCGTTTGTTTCTGGTTCATGGAGAATAAATACCTTAAGACGACTAGACCAGTGATTTTCAACCTTTTTTGAGCCAAGGCACATTCTTTGTGTTGACAAAATGCGGAGGCACACCACCAGCAGAAATCATTAAACAACAAAACATTGTCGCAATTGTTGGATATGAATTTAAACCATAACCAAGCATGCATCAATATAGCTCTTGTCTCAAAGTAGGTGTACTGTCACCACGTGTCACATCACCCCCTGACATATTTGGAGTTTTTTTTCTGTTTTCCTGTGTGTAGTGTTTTAGTTCTTGTCTTGCGCTCCTATTTTGGTGGCTTTTTCTCTTTTTTTGGTATTTTCCTGTAGCAGTTTCATGTCTTCTTTTGAGCGATATTTCCCGCATTTACTTTGTTTTAGCAATCAAGAATATTTCAGTTGTTTTTATCCTTCTTTGCGTGGACATTGTTGATTGTCATGTCATGTTCGGATGTACATTGCGGACGCCATCTTTGCTCCACAGTAAGTCTTTGCTGTCGTCCAGCATTCTGTTTTTGTTTACTTTGTAGCCAGTTCAGTTTTAGTCTCGTTCTGCATAGCCTTCCCTAAGCTTCAATGCCCTTTCTTAGGGGCATTCACCATTTGTTTATTTTTGGTTTAAGCATTAGAAACCTTATTACCTGCGCGCTGCCTTCCGCTGTTTCCGACATCTACAAAGCAATTAGCTACCTGCTGCCACCTACTGATATGGAAGAGTATTACACGGTTACTTTGCTGAGCTCTAGACAGCACCGACACTCAACAACAACACATCATTTGCAGACTATAATTACTGGTTTGCAAAATTTTTTTTTTTACCCCAAATAGGTGACATTAGATAATCTCCCACATCACACCAGACTGTATCTCACGGCACACTAGTGTGCCGCGGCACAGTGGTTGATAATCACTGGACTAGACTGTAGTACATTTGATTTGCTGTGTTCATGATTGTTTTTTATCCACCTATTTGTTATCTAGCTGTTTGTTTGTTTGTACGCAGGCTATTTCTTGGTTTACTAAGAATAACTAGGATGATGGGGTCATACCATATTTGATTCTGGGGGCTTGAATTACATGACGAAAATGAATAGATTCCACTAAAAGTAAAAAATAAATCATGGCGGATGTCCTTGCATGATTTTTTTGTGTTTGTGTATTTTGTCTATTCATATAAAACAGCACAGCAGGACCATATCATATTAGGTGCTGGGGCTGGAAGAACAGTTTCAGTGTAATTAAAAAAAAATCCTGAAGTTTAGTCTGACATTTAACAAGTGTTGTCACGACTTTGGCTGTGCTTGCTGTGTTTGTGTATAGACAGTACCTAAAACATTTCCAAGTATTAAAAGTCTTCTCGCCCATGCAGGGCGCTGCTAACATGCTGATCCGTCAGAAAAGAGCATTTTGGGGCAGAAAAAAAAACCTCCTGCAATATTGCACGGTGCTGTAATTATTGTGACTGGAGCGCCACAGGCCTCACTTAATATGCCAGTCAGGCTCACTGCGTTCTTTTTTTATGGCTTTGCTACCTAATCAGTCTGCGGCTGCTATGTGCTTCACTCCAGGCAAGAGAAATGCCTGCTCGCCGCCTAATCGATGCCACACGCAGCTTCCTCCTTCTGGCGGGATGAGAGGAAGAGGAAGGTTTCAGGGCTCCGTCTCCGGTTACGGAACTAATCGTGGCCCTGATGTAATACTCCGCCGTGCTCAGGCATTCCATCTGTTCAGGTTGGGAGTGGTGCACATTAATAAACAAGGACACTCACACTCATTCACACAACTATGCAAGCACACACACACACCACACAATTTGACCACAAACTCGCAACCACACCATTGACTGCTATCAAATACACTGATGTCAGAGGTTAAGAAACACCCTTGTTTGGGTCTTATACGCCCAACTTTTAATTGTGTAAAATGGCATTAGGATATGCCTAAAAATGTTTCACAAACAATTTAATATGGCCTATCAAAACCGTTCTCCAGACCATTTCCAGGGTTCTGTGTATCGTTTTAGTGGCTCTTAGAGCAGGAGTTCCCATGAAAGTGGATACAGTCCCTTTCACTGCTCCTGCTATTGAAAAGGATCCAAGGGAAACGGAAATACAAGACAAGGTGTATTCTGTATTGCCGTCTGGGACCTGGTCACTGCCAAGACTCGAGTTTTGTGACAAGAGACCACTTCAGGGTGGACCATGCGGCTAGTAGTGTGAATAAATGAATATGTATTCTTTTTTTGTGTCTAAAACTAGCGTATTTTTCGGACTATAAGGCGCACCGGATTATAAGGGGCACTGCTGATGAGCCGGTCTATTCAGGTCTATTTTCGTACAAAAGGTGCACCGGGTTGTAAGGCGCATTAAAGGGGTCATATTAGGGATGTCCGATAATGGCTTATTGCCAATATTTGATATTCCGATATTGTCCAACTCTTTATTTACCGATACCGATATCAACCGATACCGATATCAACCGATATATACAGTCGTGGAATTAACACATTATTATGCCTAATTTGGACAACCAGGTATGGTGAAGATAAGGTACTTTTTTTTAAAATTAATCAAATAAAATAAGATGAATAAATAAAAAACATTTTCTTGAATACAAAAGAAAGTAAAACACTATAAAAACAGTTACATTGAAACTAGTAATTAATGAAAATTAGTCAAATTAACTGTTAAAGGTTAGTACTATTAGTGGACCAGCAGCACGCACAATCATGTGTGCTTACGGACTGTATCCTTTGCAGACTGTATTGATATATATTGGTATATAATGTAGGAACCAGAATATTAATAACAGAAAGAAACAACCCTTTTGTGTGAATGAGGGGGAAGAAGGTTTTCTGGGTTGGTGCACTAATTGTAAGTGTATCTTGTGTTTTTTATGTTGATTTAATAATAAAAAAAAAAAATAAATAAATAAACGATACCGATAATAAAAAAAACGATACCGATAATTTCCGATATTAAATTTTAACATCTTTTAACATCTCTAGGTCATATTGTGATTTTTTTTCTACATTTAAAACACTTGCTTGTGGTCTACATAACATGTAATGGTGGTTCTTCTTCAAGCCACTATCTGACCGTCTCTTGACGATGTGCCATTTTGTAGGCTGTCTTATTTACGTGCCTCCACTTTGACAGCTTCTTTTCTACGTCATCTGTGTTGTAGTGTTTAGTACTTCCATAGCGAGTCTACTGAGAGATCTAAGTTAGAAGTTAAACCGTACGCTACTTTGTATTCAAAATGGCAACAGCGGAAGATGAATGCCCCACAACTAGGGGATAGAGCAGGGGTCGGGAACCTTTGATAGGCTCCAGCGCCCCCCGCGACCCCGAAGGGAATAAGCGGTAGAAAATGGATGGATGGATGAATACAACTAAATGCGTGCATTTTTAAGTAAGACCAACATTTTTAGAGTATAAGTATCTCATTCTTTTTAATAACATTGTTATTCTGAAGCTAACCAATAATAAATAAAATACTTCTTCCCATTAATGCGACTTCTTAAACAAATACGGTAGAAAACGGATGGATGGATTAAAATGCATGAGAATGTTTTATATTTTGAACGTTATTTTTAACACTGTGATTACCAGCGGAATTATTCAGTACTTATCCTGTTAAGTAATGTCAGCTAAGATTTATCTGAGAGCCAGATGCAGTCATCAAAAGAGCCACATCTGGCTCTAGAGCCATAGGTTCCCTACCCCTGGGATAGAGGAAAAAAAGGAGCTTATTGACTACGACACAGACTACAATGGCGGACACGCACACATTTTCGGGACTTATGCAGATTCCAAATACACATCAGCAGGTACCAATAGGTAAGAAAAGTTGGTTGTACATAATGTTGTGAAGAAAAATGTCTCCTAATATGTGCAATTTTGGGGTCCTTATACTGTACACACACGTAATGCTACACGTTCTATCAAGCGGTGCTGCTTCCTAGTTTACCAAAGTCATACTAAAACATTTTGACAGATTTTTGAGCGCCGTGTGTAATGTTCTATAATTTCAATGAAACATCAAAGTTTTGGTGTTGCTTGCTTATGGGTACTAGCTACAGTCATTTATTGAACAGGGGTCAACCTGCAATGCACGTATCTCTTATGTGCCATCTACTGGTCACACTTATCATTACACCATGTACCAAATAAAATTGTTTCGAGACTGGTAAACACAATCAGATTTAATCTGTGCATTAGGCGCACTGTCGATTTTGGACAAAATGAAAGGATTTTAAGTGCGCTTTATAGTCCGAAAACTGATACTGAAATGGTACTAAAATGATCCACTTTAAGAAACTGTTCAAATTCAAAGTGTTTAAAAAGTACAAGGACTAAGAATCCTGATAAACATTTGAACCTTATTAAAAAAGGAGAAAATCTTATTCGTCTTATGAAGGATGAATAAGGACATCAACGACTTTTCTGTTTTGTTTGATCAGTCGTTTTACTGCCGTGTTGCGGCACTGTTTGGAAACAATTAAGGTACAAAATCTTTCTAAATATCTAATTTCACAACATACCAGTGTATATCTGTGGCTTATAGTCCGGTGCGGCTAGTATATGAATTTTATAATTTTTTTCTAAAATTAAGTGGGTGGGGCTTATATACCAGTACGGCTTATAGTCCAGAAAATACGGTATGAAACTTGTCCAGAATTGTTTTTGAAACACACACCGCTCTTTGCTCATTTCCTACTGTAGTTACAGTGAATCTAAAGGCTATGCTTAGTCTGTTTTTTTTTATTTATTCTGTTTATTGTCACTTATTTTGACTCTTCCTTTTTTCTTTCCATTCCTCTCACAAACTTTTCCATCTCTCCGCCTCGGTTCACTCTGTACACATGTTTCTGTGTACTTACTACTGGTTAGAACAGGGAGCTCGTTGTTGACACCTCACCACGACACCCCAGGGTGTCCTGACCCACTGTTTGAGAAACACTGCGTTAAAGAAAGACAAACAAAAATGGCATTGCCTAAAGCACTACGTCTGGTCAGATTACTCTAAACACCCCTGAGGTTGTACAGCCTGGAATTTGACGGCGGAATTGGTGCAAAAAAGCTTCTAAAGATACAAAAAGGAGGTCTGTTTTGCTTTTTCTTTGGATTTTTTTGCAACACCTGTGTGTGGTGAGCTGACTCGCACTGATAGACAGTAGGGCTGCATTGTCAACATTAGCGTAAATGCTGGGTGCGCTAATGTTTTTACATTTTACAGTGGTTAACTTCTTTTTACGCTTGCATGACAAGAATGTTAAAAGGTGATGTTTGAAAACAACACCAATTCTGTTACCAGTAAGTCTTTGTCACCGTGACTATCAAGTTTTTAAGACTTTGTATTACAGGGTACCTATGATGATTTGAAATCTACATTTAAAAACACTTCCTTGTGGTCTAAATAATATGTATTTAATACACGTTGGTGTAGATTTTGCATAAATGTTGCTCCAAAGTCACTTTAATAACCTTTTTTTTTTTTAAGTCTGTCTGCAAGCTGTTCGATTCCCAAATTGTAAATGAAACCACGACCCACCCCCTCTGAAAGAGCTTAATGTACACTTTAGATATACAGTATATCTTGCAATTTTTTCCGAATACAGTCGAAAATTAACATATAGATTCACCCGGTCACAACATTAAGAACACTTGCGCACTCTTCCATCGATCATTTCGACCTGCATAAAAAAAGCTGCTAATAAAAGCATTGATTTCTCTGCATGTCGCACCTATTATGCGCAGATAAACATAATACTTTAACCTACATTTTTCCATGTGTCCCTAAAGCCTGAAGCTTTGACTGGAAGCTGTTACGATGCGGTCGCATGTTTATGCGTGGGTCGTTCCCCCAAGATGCAGACGGAACTCCGGATGCAGGGTGCAGGTAAGAAAATTATTTATTGTCCATAAATCGTTCGAAATACAAAAATACAGCGTGCCGATAGCACGGGGAGCTAATGGAATAGCTAACAAGAAAACAAATGGCTAAGTGTAGCTCAGGAATCCAGAGCTGCATGGAAGCAAATAAGACAGCCAGACAGTGTGTGGCGAAAAACAGGAATATGTAGCTCTCTGATTAGTGCCCAGGAGCAGGTGAAAGCGTCCCGAACACTAATCAGAGGCCGGTGAAACTAATCAGCACCCATGATAACCCATACACAAACCCAGGGGTGCTGAAAACAGAACTGAGGTAGTAAAACTAATAGAACAAAACATGATCCGAGCGACGGATCATCACAAAAGCTTTACTAAATGTCTAAATAAGTACGTCTATACTCCGCTGTGATGTCACGACGCAGCCAGACTGCAAAACCCTGCAACCAGAGGCATCCAAAACTGCGCGCAAGCTCGTGACGAAATGCGTGAACATTATGACATGACGCTTTGGCATTGTTTAACTTGAGTATCCCACATTGTAACAACATTTAAATACATCAGTAAAGCCAATATGTATCATAGTTCCCCTTTGAGCAGTTAAAAATGTGACCTAAACTGCCTTTTTTTTTTTTGATCAATCAAAATGAATCTGATGATGACAGCTTCAAACCAGAGCATATGACCAAATTGAGGTTCAGCTATACTGATATGCTGTAAATGGTAAATGGGTTATACCGTATTTTTCGGACTATAAGTCGCAGTTTTTTTCATAGTTTGGCCGGGGATGCGACTTATACTCAGGAGCGACTTATGTGTGAAATTATTAACACATTACCGTAAAATATCAAATAATATTATTTAGTTCATTCACGTAAGAGACTAGACGTATAAGATTTCATGGGATTTAGCGATTAGGAGTGACAGATTGTTTGGTAAATGTATAGCATGTTCTATATGTTATAGTTATTTGAATGACTCTTACCATAATATGTTACGTTAACATACCAGACACGTTCTCAGTTGGTTATTTATGCCTCATATAACGTACACTTATTCAGCCTGTTGTTCACTATTCTTTATTTATTTTAAATTGCCTTTCAAATGTCTATTCTTGGTGTTGGTTTTTATCAAATACATTTCCCCCAAAAATGCGACTTATATGTTTTTTTCCTTCTTTATTATGCATTTTCGGCCGGTGCGACTTATACTCCGGAGCGACTTATACTCCGAAAAATACGGTACTTGTATAGCGCTTTTCTACCTTCAAGGGACTCAAAGCGCTTTGACACTATTTCCACATTCACCCACTGATGGCGGTAGCTGCCATGCAAGGTGCTAACCACGACCCATCAGGAGCAAGTGTGAAGTGTCTTGCTCAAAGACACAACGGACGTGACTAGGGTGGTAGAGGCCGGGGATTGAACCAGGAACCCTCAGGTTGCTGGCACGGCCATGCGCCCAACCGCGCCACAACGTGTAATGTCATCGTACCTCTTTCTTCTGTATTTCAGGATCTTTTTGCATTTTTGGAGGGTTTTGTTTCAGTTGGATATGTTTATTTATTTATTTAAAGACATAAATTTGTATTACATTATTGTTTTTTTTGTTAATATCAGAGTCAGTTCTGCAGTTAGCAGCTTATGGATAGGGATCCACTGTTAAAACATACAAACCCCGTTTCCATATGAGTTGGGAAATTGTGTTAGATGTAAATATAAACGGAATACAATGATTTGCAAATCATTTTCACCCCATATTCAATTGAATGCACTACAAAGACAAGATATTTGATGTTCAAACTAATAAACTTTTTTTTTTTTTTTGCAAATAATAATTAACTTAGAATTTCATGGCTGCAACACGTGCCAAAGTAGTTGGGAAAGGGCATGTTCACCACTGTGTTACATGGCCTTTCCTTTTAACAACACTCAGTAAACGTTTGGGAACTGAGGAGACACATTTTTAAGCTTCTCAGGTGGAATTCTTTCCCATTCTTGCTTCATGTACAGTTTATGTTGTTCAACAGTCCGGGGGTCTCCGTTGTGGTATTTTAGGCTTCATAATGAGCCACACATTTTCAATGGGAGACAGGTCTGGACTACAAGCAGGCCAGTCTAGTACCCGCACTCTTTTACTATGAAGCCACGTTGATGTAACACGTAGCTTGGCATTGTCTTGCTGAAATAAGCAGGGGCGTCCATGGTAACGTTGCTTGGATGGCAACATATGTTGCTCCAAAACCTGTATGTACCTTTCAGCATTAATGGCGCCTTCACAGATGTGTAAGTTACCCATGCCTTGGGCACTAATACACCCCCATACCATCACAGATGCTGGCTTTTCAACTTTACGCCTATAACAATCCGGATGGTTATTTTCCTCTTTGGTCCGAAGGACACGACGTCCACAGTTTCCAAAAACAATTTGAAATGTGGACTCGTCAGACCACAGAACACTTTTCCACTTTGTATCAGTCCATCTTAGATGAGCTCAGGCCCAGCGAAGCCTACAATGTTTCTGGGTGTTGTTGATAAACGGTTTTCGCCTTGCGTAGGAGAGTTTTAACTTGCACTTACAGATGTAGCGACCAACTGTAGTTACTGACAGTGGGTTTCTGAAGTGTTCCTGAGCCCATGTGGTGATATCCTTTACACACTGATGTCGCTTGTTGATGCAGTACAGCCTGAGGGATCGAAGGTCACGGGCTTAGCTGCTTACGTGCAGTGATTTCTCCAGATTCTCTGAACCCTTTGATGATATTATGGACCGTAGATGGTGAAATCCCTAAATTCCTTGCAATAGCTGGTTGAGTAAGGTTTTTGTTAAACTGTTCAACAATTTGCTCATGCATTTGTTGACAAAGTGGTGACCCTCGCCCCATCCTTGTTTGTGAATGACTAAGCATTTCATGGAATCTACTTTTATACCCAATCATGGCACCCACCTGTTCCCAATTTGCCTGTTCACCTGTGGGATGTTCCAAATAAGTGTTTGATGAGCATTCCTAAACTTTATCAGTATTTATTGCCACCTTTCCCAACTTCTTTGTCACGTGTTGCTGGCATCAAATTCTAAAGTTAATGATTATTTGCAAAAAAAAAAATGTTTATCAGTTTGAACATCAAATATGTTGTCTTTGTAGCAACTGAATATGGGTTGAAAATGATTTGCAAATCATTGTATTCCGTTTATATTTACATCTAACACAATTTCCCAACTCATATGGAAACGGGGTTTGTACATCATCATATAATATACAAAATACTACAATACAATT
>NC_084572.2:15590000-15680000 GCF_033978685.3 Nerophis lumbriciformis | reverse complement strand
TGTTTGTATCAATAAACCTAATAATATCTGTACGGTATGTGATTTTTTTGACACATAAAGCAAGACATTTTCCTTTAAGTTACAGGAACGGCTTGCAGAATACATTACGCATACAAGTATAACTTTTTGACTCGGGGGCCGCATTGGGTTAAAACCATTTGGCCGGGGGCTGGGCTGTATATATATATATATATATGTATGTATATATATATATGTATGTATATATATATATATATATATATATATATATATACATATATATGTATGTGTATATATATATATATATATATATATATATGTGTGTGTACAAACCCCGTTTCCATATGAGTTGGGAAATTGTGTTAGATGTAAATATAAACGGAATACAATGATTTGCAAATAATTTTCAACCCACATTCAGTTGAATATGCTACAAAGACAACATATTTGATGTTCAAACTGATAAACATTTTTTTTTTTTTGCAAATAATCATTAACTTTAGAATTTGATGCCAGCAACACGTGACAAAGAAGTTGGGAAAGGTGGCAATAAATACTGATAAAGTTGAGGAATGCTCATCAAACACTTATTTGGAACATCCCACAAGTGTGCAGGCTAATTGGGAACAGGTGGGTGCCATGATTGGGTATAAAAACAGCTTCCCAAAAAATGCTCAGTCTTTCACAAGAAAGGACGGGGTGAGGTACACCCCTTTGTCCACAACTGCGTGAGCAAATAGTCAAACAGTTTAAGAACAACGTTTCTCAAAGTGCAATTGCAAGAAATTTAGGGATTTCAACATCTACGGTCCATAATATCATCAAAAGGTTCAGAGAATCTGGAGAAATCACTCCACGTAAGCGGCATGGCCGGAAACCAACATTGAATGACCGTGACCTTCGATCCCTCAGACGGCACTGTATCAAAAACCGACATCAATCTCTAAAGGATATCACCACATGGGCTCGGGAACACTTCAGAAAACCACTGTCACTAAATACAGTTTGTCGCTACATCTGTAAGTGCAAGTTAAAGCTCTACTATGCAAAGCGAAAGCCATTTATCAACAACATCCAGAAACGCCGCCGGCTTCTCTGGGCCCGAGAACATCCAAGATGGACTCATGCAAAGTGGAAAAGTGTTCTGTCGTCTGACGAGTCCACATTTCAAATTGTTTTTGGAAATATTCGACATTGTGTCATCCGGACCAAAGGGGAAGCGAACCATCCAGGCTGTTATCGACGCAAAGTTCAAAAGCCAGCATCTGAGATGGTATGGGGGTGCATTAGTGCCCAAGGCATGAGTAACTTACACATCTGTGAAGGCACCATTAATGCTGAAAGGTACATACAGGTTTTGGAACAACATATGCTGCCTTCTAAGAGCTGTCTTTTTCATGGACGCCCCTGCTTATTTCAGCAAGACAATGCCAAGCCACATTCAGCACGTGTTGCAACAGCATGGCTTCGTAAAAAAAGAGTGTGGGTACTTTCCTGGTCCGCCTGCAGTCCAGACCTGTCTCCCATCGAAAATGTGTGGCGCATTATGAAGCGTAAAATACGACAGCGCATACCCTGGACTGTTGAACGACTGAAGCTCTACATAAATCAAGAATGGGAAAGAATTCCACTTTCAAAGCTTCAACAATTAGTTTCCTCAGTTCCCAATCGTTTATTGAGTGTTGTTAAAAGAAAAGGTGATGTAACACAGTGGTGAACATGCCCTTTCCCAACTACTTTGGCACGTGTTGCAGCCATGAAATTCTAAGTTAATTATTTATTAGACATCAAATATCTTGTCTTTGTAGTGCATTCAATTGAATATGGGTTGAAAAGGATTTGCAAATCATTGTATTCCGTTTATATTTACATCTAACACAATTTCCCAACTCATATGGAAACGGGGTTTGTATATATGTATATGTTTGTATATATGTATGTATATGTATATATATACATATGTATGTATGTATGTATATATATATATATATATATATATATATATATATATATATATGTATATATATATATATGTATGAAAACATCATGTCACGTTATCGATGGGAAAATGCATTTTTAGACAATATGATTTGCCTGAGCGGCTAGGAGACACCGAGAGTAACAAGCGGGAAAAAGAATTAGAAAGGACAGATTAAAAAATATATATAATTAAAATAAATAAGTAAATTTTTTATTAATTTTTTTAACTTGGGACCTCCGTAGTTTGGGGACCCTTAAGATAAGCTAATGCAAAGCATATATGTTTCGTATTATTTTTGTATTTTTTGCATCTTTGCTTACATATTTGTACATTATTTTTATTTTTATTTATTTATTTTACCAATGATTGTCACACACACACTAGGTGTGGCGAAATTATTCTCTGCATTTGACCCATCATTCTTGATCACCCCCTGGGAGGTGAGGGGAGCAGTGAGCAACAGCGGTGGCCGTGCACGGGAATCATTTTTGTTGATTTAACCCCCAATTCCAACCCTTGATGCTGAGTGCCAAGCAGGGAGGTAATGGGTCCCATTTTTATAGAGGCAATGGCCTTCTTTAAAAATATAGTTTTATATATATTTTCTATTTTTGTGAAATCAGTCAAACTTAATTTATGTTGCACTTTTCATGCACGGGTAACTTGCAACACAAGTAAAAAAAAAAAAAAAATATATATATATATATTCAAATTAATATTGAAAACGTGATCATATTTTGTTTTTGTTGTTTTTTAAGTTGTCTCATATTTAAGGTGGTTGTATAATCATGTCAATACGGTATTACATTTTTTTACTTACTAATTTTACGAGACGGACATTTTTGGGGGTTAAGGTTGCAAACTTCCTTTTACGGGGCCTTACTGTTTAAGATTGATCATAATTATTTGATTATATCTTTGTGTTAGCATACATACTGTATGTGTAAGTTTGGGACAAGCGGTAGAAAAATGGATGGCTGGATGGTTCCACAGTTCTGAATAAATGTGGAAAAACTTCTGTCTTTCCACAGACAGGTGGCAGTAGAATAATCTAATTGTGTCAGGAAATGTAAGAACTCTATCCACTCTCGGTTGTTATCAAAATAAAATATGACTAACATTAATTAAGGAATGTATTAAATTCATATGAATGATGTTGTTGTCTTTAGGGTGCATGATAAACAAACCTTCCTAAATACGAAGGAAGCACTTAAAATTACTGTTGCTTGCTCTCGATTTGTGAAATATAAACTTTTATTTTTAAGGGCCATTTCCGGAAGTTTCTCGTCCAGTCTGTTGCCATTTTGAAAGGAAGCAGGAAGTACTGGCGAGTACCTCCGCAATGAGACCGCTGCTGTTGCAAAGCTCTTCTGGTAGTGTCTTGCGGACAGTTTTAGGGTTCTTTCCCACTTGTGGACACAAACTCGTCACCCGACCAACCGCTGTGTCTCATTTGTACTCTTCAAGAAAAATGATGCACTATCAAGCGGTGGAGCGAGGAAGCCCCAACACTCCAAATTACCGGGTTTATTTTAGTAAGTAGTGTGTAACCATTACCGGGTAATTAACACCTGCTAGTTACCCACACTTTGGGTGTTTTATGGTGGCACTGGAGTATGGACGCCTCGACAGCTGACCCAAAGTTAATATTTAACCTTAAAGGGAATTAAAGTGATAGCACCCGTAACGTTATTTCTCGGGATGTCCGATAATGGCTTTTTGCCGATATCCGATATTGTCCAACTCTTTAATTACTGATACCGTTATCAACCGATACCGATATCAACCGATATATGCAGTCGTGGAATTAACACATTATTATGCCTAATTTGGACAACCAGGTATGGTGAAGATCAGGTACTTTTTAAAAATATTAATAAAATAAGATAAATAGATTAAAAACATTTTCCTGAATAAAAAAGAAAGTAAAACAATATAAAAACAGTTACATAGAAATTAGTAATTAATGAAAATTAGTCAAATTAACTGTTAAAGGTTAGTACTATTAGTGGACCAGCAGCACGCACAATCGTGTGCTTACGGACTGTATCCCTTGCAGACTATTGATATATATTGATATATAATGTAGGAACCAGAATATTAATAACAGAAAGAAACAACCCTTTTGTGTGAATGAGTGTAAATGGGGGAGGGAGTTTTTTTGGGTTGGTGCACTAATTGTTAGTGTATCTTGTGTTTTTTATGTTGATTTAATAAAAAAAACAAAAAAATTATACTGATAATAAAAAAAAAACGATACCGATAATTTCCGATATTACATTTTAATGCATTTATCGGCCGATACGGACATCTCTAGTTGTTTCGTGTAGCTTTCTAAGTTGTTAGTGTGCTGTGCTGTACTTCCGGTTGTTGGTCACATGGGCACAAAGTATGGTACCCGCTTAAATCACATTTTGTTTTTCAACCTTCTCTGAGCCAAAGCACATTTTTTTCATTGAAAAAATTCTGAGGCACACCATCCGCAGAAAACATTAATAAAATGAAACTCAGTAGCCGATATTGACAAAAAAAAAGGTCGCAATTGTTGGATGTATATTCAAACCATAACCAAGCATGCATCACTATAGCTCTTGTCTCAAAGTAGGTGTACTGTCGCGACCTGTCACAGCACGCCTTAATTTATTTTGAGTTTTTTGGTGTTTTCCTGTGTGTAGTGTTTTAGTTATTGTCTTGCGCACATATTTTGGTGGCTTTTCCTCTTTTGTTGGTATTTTCCTGTAGCAGTTTCATGTCTTCCTTGAACGCTATTCCCCGCACCTGCTTTGTTCACGCAATCAAGACTATTTAAGCTGTGCGGACGCTATCCTCCTTTGTGTGGACATTGTTGATTGTCATGTCATGTACGGGTGTACTTTGTGGACGCCGTTTGCTCCACACGCTGTAAGTTTTTGCTGTCGTCCAGCATTCTGTTTTTGTTTACTTTGCAGCCAGTTCAGTTTTAGTTTCGTTTTGCATAGCCATCCCTGAGCTTCAATGCCTTTTCTTAGCGGCACTCACCTTTTGTTTACATTTGGTTCAAGTGTTAGATACTTTTTTACCTACACGCTGCCTCCCGCATATTGTGATGAAAACAAACCATGTTCCCTACATCTACAAAGCAATTAGCTACCTGCTGCCACCTACTGATATTGAAGAGTATTACACGGTTACTCTGCCGAGCTCTAGACAGCACAGACACTCAACAACGGCACATTTACGGATTATAATTACTGATTTGCAAAAAATATTTTTAACCCAATTAGATGAAATTACATAATCTCCCACGGCACACCAGACGGTATCTCACGGCACTGTGGTTGAAAAACACCGGTCTAATAAACCAGGTAGTTGACTTCACTCAAGAGGTTGGGGTCACCAGTCAGTCTAGGACCCATAAAAGCCTAAAGACATTTACACGCACACCTTTTGACAGTGCATGTGTTTTGGATGTGAAGCCTATGCATGCACAGAGCTTGTCCGAGGAGAGTCGAACTGGACAATACAGAATTGTGTTTTTTTCATTGTGTCTATTCTTTCCCTCCCCCAGAAAACTCAGAAGGCAACTACATTTCTCCTTTCCATGATATTCCACTGATAGCAGAGGCAGAACAGGTACGTAGCGTTGGTATAATGTGCATCATCTATCTTATCAAAATATTTATTATTTTTCTCTCAGCAGGATTTGCCAGCAAAGAAGGCAAAAAAGAGCGAGGTATGGTCCGACTTCCTTTCTTAACATCCAAAAACATCTCAGCGTGCACATGCGTTGTAAATAGCGTTTGTATTTTTAGGTGCTCTTCAACATGGTCGTGGAGGTACCTCGGTGGTCAAATGCAAAGATGGAGGTAGGGGGAAGTCTCAAAACACATCAATAACTGCTTTCTTAGTATTGTGAAATCAAGCCTTTAGGATAGGGTGACTTTCCATTAAACGTATGAACTAGGGCTGGATGAATATGGGAGATATTAATCACGATTATCTTGATTGATATTTAAATCACGTTTAATAACACAATCATTCATTAGAAAAAAACGAGTATTTAGCGTACCACCTAAACTCAACTTAAGTATGAATTAACAGAACAACTGACTGTAAATTAGTAACGAATAAACAAGTAAAAGTAAAACAATAGTAAAATTAAAAATTTTTATTCTGTTTTTCCCAGTTTATTTTTTTATTCCGTTTTTTACCTTTTACATGTATTTAATCACCATAGTTTGTTTTTGTGTCATAAATAAAATGTTTGTTAATTAAATGCAAAAATCCTCACATTTATTGGTGCAATTCATATTACAATTTTGACCAATATTATAAATCAAAGCATAATTGTAAAAGTATCAATACTGCAAGTGCTTTAACTACATTATGCTTGTGTAAGGTACATTTTTAAAACTTATTTTGTTCGCAAAGTCAGATCAGTTGTTACTCACAGCGCTGTTATTGTAAAGGAGGAATTGTGTTTTTTTTCTGAGCTTGACGTGTAGAGACGAGGCTTGATGCTTGAAAAGAAACAAAAGAGAGTCTCGAGTTGCAAAAGCTGTCCTGTTTATATGATAAGCTTACATCGATGATGGCGTTTACGACAACACAAGAAGATATGTGTTGTGGGTGAGTGGATTGTTCTTGCTAAATCTAGCTTCTTATTTATTTGGTGTTTTAATTGATCATCTTGACATTGTTTGGTTCAGTATGGGTTGAGTGTTTTGGGAAGGAATAAGTAGCCCGGGGACACAATATTTCCCCAAACAAATGTTCCTTCTCCTCACAAATACAGCATTTAACCCACATTTATGTCAATTTCACTGATGTTTTGCGTTTGTTTTATTTACCATTTCTGTGAGTCTGTCCACAGTTACGTTGATGCAAAAATCATATGCCTTACTCTTTATCGCCGAGTTAAGTGATGATTGATTAGGTGTACTAGCGCTGTGTCAACTAAAAAGTAGCAACCATGATGAGATTCCAAACTTCTAGTAGACGTGGTCTTGTTTTCACTTGTACGCTCACTTATGTTTCACTGTTACAAGCTCAGAAATTTGCATGCACGCTGCATGGCCCATTAATTAATTTTTTTCCAATGATATTTTTATGATTGTGAAAAGCCAAAATACAAGATAAAAATGTTATGATTTGTCCAGCCATATTTTAAAATATATATATATTTTTTTACAGATATATACAGATTTTTTTATTATATCATGCCATGTTATTGTTAATACATTGCCAATAAATGTAATTTATATTTTTATTGTAATAGTCAAAGTTATGTGTGGTTCTACTGCTCTATAGTGCCACATGCTGGCACAGATTCTCTGCCCCCAAAAGAGCTTCATAAAAAGTTAAGCCCCTTACTACATATACAGTATTTTTATTCTGTCGTTGTTTTGCCAAATTTTCATCTTTGTAAGTCAGCAAATAGTGTTGCCTGGCAGAGAAACACTTGTATATAAACTTGGACAAACCTGACATCATTTATTGTATTTTTAAAACATCAATATCAGTATTTTTTCAATAACATTAACCTAATCGTCTGAAGCCTTTTATTTTTATGCAACTGTATTAACATTCGGGGGAATTCGCGCGAACACATGCACACAAATACATGCATCTTCATCGTTTCAACAATTTTCAGATCGCAACACAGGAACCTCTGAATCCCATCATGCAAGATGTGAAGAAAGGCAAGCTCCGATATGTCGCCAACATATTTCCCCATAAAGGTTACATTTGGAACTATGGAGCCATTCCACAGGTAAAGCTGTCATCCATCATATTGTTTAAATGATACGAACAAGTGCGACAAATAAATGATAATGTTTGAAATAACGCTTCTGTTACAGTCAGTATACTCTAAACATCAGTGTTTTTTCACCATGGGGCCGTTGTTGGGCTGCCAGAAAATATCTGTTTCTTAGCTGTGGTCCATATAAGCCGCAGCGGTACTCAGTTGTAATACATTTTCTCACCACTTGTGGCAGTTATGACAATATAAACAAACAGAAGAAGTCTAGAGCTAAAGTCATAAAAAAGCTTCTTAACCGCAAAAATTATGACTAAATCGATGAAGCTGTATTTTCATTTTCACTTAAAATTTTACTGACAGTTTTGTTCAGAAACATACTCATTATTTGTTTATTTAGTTTGTTTATTTTAGCACAACATAATTGTATGTACATTCATTTTGTCACTTGTGAGTCCCTTCTTACGCAGTCCATTTAGTTAGATCTTATTTTTCTAATCAGCCTGACCTAAGCCTCAGGTTTATGTGTTAAATTAATAATATTTGTGATTAATACATGGTTTCATATCATTTGGCAAGGTTGTCAACTGTAAACAGGTTAGATTAGTTTACTAATTCAGTGTTAATATTTGAGTGGGCCCCAGGACCCTCTGTATTGGAAAAGTTGGGCCCCGAGGTCAAAAAGTTAAGTTAAGTTTGCTCTAAATGCAAACCAATATGGCGCTTACATTACATTAATGTATTCATAACTTAGTCCAGAGTTTAAAATGTATCCCTGCTTCTGCTGCTCAGTCTAAAATGTTTGTGAAACTGTTCGATTTGTTACATCATTCATTGGAAAAGACGTGGGAGGACCCCAACCATACCGACTCGGAAACAAAATGCTGTGGCGATAACGATCCCATCGACGTCTGTGACATTGGTACACAGGTAAGAACTATTGGGGCCCAACAATTAATTACTCAAAATACATTCCTTCCTTGATGAAATCCTTTGCTTCTGTCTTTTCTTCTAGGTGTGCTCCATTGGGCAGGTCATCCAAGTGAAAGTGCTCGGAATTTTGGCAATGATTGACGAAGGCGAAATGGACTGGAAAGTCATCGCTATCAATGCAGAGGACCCTGATGCCAAAAACTTAAATAGTAGGTGTTTTTCATATGACTAGTCTAATGGGTTCATACCCTTCTCTTACATTCCTGTTGGAGTCAGAAGTTGTCATTCTAAACAATGTCGCGTACTGTCAACATTTCCCTTGAAAACGCAATGTCAGTTCCCTTCGGTAGCTTGTGAAGTGAGAGGCCTTTAACCAAAATCGTTTCTGAACAACAAAGCATCAAAATGCTCAATTTGATTGAGGGATCATGTGTCTGTACATTGTCTTTCATTTTACTCCTATTTTGTTGTAAAGCTTTATCTAATGCAGGACTGGGCAATTATTTTGACTCGGGGGGTCTCATTGAGAGGAAAAAAAATGTGTCTGGGGGCCTGTGTGTGTTTGAGTGCATTCGTTCATGCGTGCGTGCATGCGTGTGTATGTGTATATATATATATATATATATATATATATGTGTGTATATATACGTATATACATATATAGGTATATATATATATATATATATATATATATATATATATATATATATATATATATATATATATATATATATATATATATATATATATATATATGTGTGTGTGTGTGTGTGTGTGTGTATATATGTATATATGCGTGTGTTTGTGTGCGTGTATATATTTGTATATATACCGGTATGTGTGTGTGTGAATATGTGTACATATATACATATGTGTATTAATGTGTATATATATATATATATATATATATATATGTGTGTGTGTATATTATTCAATATATATATATATATATAAGTGTATGTTTATGTGTATATATGTGTGAATGTGTATATAAGTGTATGTGTAAATATTAGGGGTGTAACGGTACACAAAAACTTCGGTTCGGTACGTACCCTGATTTAGAGGTCACGGTTTGGTTAATTTTTCGGTACAGTAAGAAAACAACAAAATATAAATTTTTTTGGTTATTTATTTACCAAATTTGGAAACAATGGCTTTATCCTTTTAACATTGGGAACACTATAATAATTCTGCCCACGTTAATCAACATTAAACTGCCTCAAGTTGTTGCTCAGATTAAATAGAATGACAAAACTTTTCTTCTACATATAAAAAGTGCAACATTAAACAGTTTCAAGTCAACTCATCATGCTTAATTTATTACAGCATTCGGGAAGCCTGTAGTTGATTTTTATCACACACACACACACACACACACACACACACACACACACACACACACACACACACACACACACACACACACACACACACACACACACACACACACACACACCGCTCAATGAGCTAACACACACACCGCAAAATGAGCTAACGTTACGCTAAAAGCTAATTAGCCTTCACCTCTAGCCAGGACTTCGAGCGAGCTGAGCTGCAGTTTGTTTCTAGAACATCAACGGGCTCATAGTGATGTTACTAGTAGTTGACTGGGAGGTGTTTATTTTAATTTGGGGAGAGTCCGCTGCCTGATGCTTACCTGCTAAACACCTATCTGCTAACCCCACCGCAGAAGCACTGACTACATGCGCTCTGAATACGCACTGCTGATTGGCTGTTACCGCTATGGTTGTAACCAATCAGATGGTTGTGTGGGTGGGACAATGCTGGGTGCTGTGTAGGAGACCGAGGCAGAAAGCAGAGCAGCTTGTTAAGACTTTAGCTTAGGCGGCTACTTCATATGTTCGTGTGGAAACTCGTTCGGTACACCTCCGAACCGAACCGGAACCCCCGTACCGAAACGGTTCAATACAAATACACGTACCGTTACACCCCTAGTATATATGTGTATATGGTTATGCGTCTATATGTGTACGTGTATATATGTGTATATATGTATGTACATGTGTATATATGTGCATATATATGTGTGTATATGTGTGTGTGTGTGTATATGTACATAAATGTGCGTATATGTGTCTATATATGTACATACAGTATATATGTATATATAAATGTGTGTATATATGTATACTTATATATATGTGTATTTATGTATATTTATATATATTTATGTGTGTATATATATATATGTGTGTGTGTGTATATATATATACTGTATATGTGTGTGTATTTATATTTAAATGTGTATGTATATCCATCCATTTATCCATTTTCTACCGCATTCCCTTTTGGGGTCGCGGGGGGTGCTGGAGCCTATCTTAGCTGCATTTGGGCGAAAGGCGGGGTACACCCTGGACAAGTCGCCACCTCATCGCAGGGCCAACACAGATAGACAGACAACATTCACACTCACACACTAGGGCCAATTTAGTGTTGCCAATCAACCTATCCCCAGGTGCATGTTTTTGGCAGTGGAAGGAAGCCGGAGTACCCGGAGGGAACCCATGCAGTCACGGGGAGAACATGCAAACTCCACACAGAAAGATCCTGAGCCCGGGATTGAACTCAGGACTACTCAGGACCTTTGTATTGTGAGGCACATGCACTGGCACATGCACTAACCCCTAATCCACCGTGCTGCCTATGTATGTATATGTGTATATATATATATATATATGTATACTGTATATATATCTATGTGTGTGTGTATATATACATGTGTATATGTATATGTGTGTGTGTGTGTATATATACATGTGTATATGTATAATATACCTGTGTATATGTATGTGTGTGTGTATATGTATATATATATATATATATATATATATATATATATATATATATATATATATATGTGTGTATATGCAGCGCTGGGGCTAGAAATTTTCAATATGGGGTGCCACAGTAAATTTTTGGGGGTCCCACTTTTTGTAACCTTTTTGAAAACAAATGATAAATGTATGCATCATCCTGGTATATCTCACATTTTATAATGTGGAAAAAGGCTGTCATAAACGCTACTTAAATCATAAAATAAAAAAATACAAAAGAAAACAATTTTTTATGCATATGTAAGTTTATTCAGTAATGAACATTGATTCACTTTTCTTCTTTCCTTCATAGATCTAAACTTTACCGATTTTTTTCTATATTATTTAATAAATTGTAGTTGTATTTATTGTAGTATAAATGTGTAAAAAGTTTTTTGCTTCGGTCATGAAATGATGATAATCAATTGCAGGGCATACATGCATATGACAAATTTAATTGATTATTCTCACCTGGAGCCTATCAGCTGCATTCGGGCGGAAGGTGGCGTACACCCTGGACAAGTCGCCACCTCATCGCAGGGCCAACACAGATATACAGACAACATGGGACAAGCTGTAGAAAATGAATGGATGGATATTCTCACCTGTATGTAGATCATCAATCCTTTAAAAAACGCCACATCTACACTTTCATCGCGAATAATGCCAAAAAACTTAGAATTTCGCAAGTTAGTTTCAATGTCATTTAATACAGTGGCACTTAATGCCTCTAGCATTTCATCTCTGACTTCGTGATGGACATAAGCTGCCGGTATGCTGGCACCATTGGACTTTTGCAGCTCAGTCAGGCTTTGGAACTTCGACAAGGGGAGGTTCTCTTTGGCCAAGTAATACACAGTCCGCAGCTGGCTCATAGCACTGTCTTTATTTGCCTCCTCTGCTCTTTTTAGAGCGCCAAAAAAGCTGGTCATCTGCTTCCCAGCCGATTTGGCCAACTTGTGAACTGATTGTTGTGAGAGTAGCATATGTGTGTGTGTGTGCTCCTTTAAGAATGGCAGTATGTGGGGTGAGGGATGTGTGTAAGTGAGTGGGCGAGAGAGAAGAGAGGGAGTGGTAGCAGTTTGTGTGCAGGAGCGTTACTACGTTGGAAGGGCACCAAGGCAAACATTATTTTCTTTCGAAGCAGGGGCTCCAAAGCACATATATACAGTATATCTGGTGTACAGTATGTGTGCTTGGGTCCCTTTTTTCTGGAACACTAGTACAAAAACTCACAACAATGTCTGAAAGAATGTTAAAAACGTTATTACATACCACTTCTTCTAAAAACGGAATGGAATTTTGCTTTTTTATTGAATGATACTGAATGAGCTCCATTCTAATCACTTTTCTGTAGAACTTTGCTGTAAAAATCTGCTTCCGCGTCTGTCCCTGACACCTTTGTTTATGGCTGGCTGCTCTGTAAACACTATGGAAACAAACCCTGTCCACACAGCTTGGTGCCTCCTCTGATCTGCTGTGATGTAGATTACCATAATAACTCATATATTACTTAAACGTTAAAGTTAAAGTACCAATGATTGTCACACACACACTAGGTGTGGCGAAATTATTCTCTGCATTTGACCCATCACCCTTGATCACCCCCTGGGAGGTGAGGGGAGCATTGAGCAGCAGCGGTGGCCGCGCCCGGGAATCATTTTTGGTGATTTAACTCCCAATTTCAAAAGCGCAGATTCCAACCATTTAAATATTTCTATAGTTCAAGATTTAAGGTAATTTGAAAACAGCGCTGCACATTATAATGGCTGCAGTTTCAATGCTAAAAAGTCAAAAAAAATTATTTGGAAATGTCGGGCGGGCCGTATTAAAAATCCTAACGGGCTTTAATTTGCCTAGGTCTGATCTAATGTGAAATTAAAGTTTAGACATGTGTAAATATCTGGCCCAGGTGGCCTTCAGCTGTTTTTTTGACTGAGGCATATCCTAAAATTAACGTTGAAATGTATCAAAGCATTACAAAGGAGCACGAGTGACAAAAATGATAAAAACCTTGATTAAACTAAGCAAATAGGTTAGAGCCTCCTATTAGATAATCACTACATGGGTGAATACCTTTCAGTTATTTAGCCATAACTGATGCAGTGACTAAAATCACATTTGTTCAACAACCATGTCCAAAAACCCATGCTGTGGTCATGTAAAAGACATTAATCTGTTTTCAGGAGAGTAAAATAGTTGGCACTCATCCAGCATGAGAAAACAAAAGGAAATTACTTCAGCTGGGTTAAGAATGCATAGACAGTTTGGACACTGTTGAATCTTCTGTCATCAATAAAAAGATCTTGGTGAAAATGTAATCCAACTTTGGACAGAAATAGTGACCCTACAGAAGTTTGTGGAAACGATGCCACGTAGCAAGTGGGCCTTAATCCAATTCAAAGGCGATCCTAAGAAATATCAACGTGTGACCTTGTTTTTATTTTTGTTTTTGAACCTCGATGGAAAAAGTTTGGACACCCCTGGAATAAGAAAACCATTCATCCAGCTGTAGACTAGTTTGACTTTTATTTTTAGACCACTGCCATTTGTTTCATGTTCTTTATTAAAAATAAACCTCTTCAACATAGTCTGAAGTGTAACCGGAGAAGCACATATTTCCATTCATTCAAAGACAAACAAGGGTCCCTATTGATCTTCATTTGCCATTCTGTTTTTCATAGACATAGACGATGTCTGTAAGAGCCGGCCCGGTCATTTAGAGGCCACTGTGGACTGGTTCAGGAAATACAAAGTTCCTGATGGGAAACCCGAGAACCAATTTGGATTCAATGCACAATTCAAAGATAAGGTATGAGAACACATTGTGTAGTAACGTTGAGTCCTTTTTCTGGACTATTCTAACTGATTTGTCCTAATGTTGAAGGACTTTGCTGTTGAGATGATCAAGTCCACACATGAGCACTGGAGGGCACTAGTGCAAAAGGAGACGAATAGTGGAGGGATTGAATGGTAACATAGGCGTGACCTTACGAAGGACGTGTGTTCTATGAAAATGATGTGACTGACTTTGCTTTGATTTTTGTGTTCAGTAAAAATATATCATGCAGTGAAAGTCCTTTCAAATGCAAAGCAGAAGAAGCCAGATACGTGGTCCAATTGGTGAGACTTTGCCTTCATTCTACTCTAATAACATGTACATTAGCGATATTTGGTCATTTGGTAACTTTTATGCCCTCAGACCCCTGAACTCAGTAGCGGTCAGTGTGTTCCTCCAGAAGGCAAGTACATAATGCTTGACTTATCCACAACATTTATTTAATGTTTAATACTTCATGTCTGCATTTTTACAGTGGACAAGTGGCACTTTGTCTGACTGAGAAAACCTAAAGACATCATGGACACGAACACAAATAAAATCGGATCATCCCATCAATCAGTATAAACTTTGCTCTAGTTTTGAGAAGACAGAATTGTCTGGTAAGGATTTGTGGACACCTGTATAATAAGTTTGTTGTACAAACCCCGTTTTCGTATGAGTTGGGAAATTGTGTTAGATGTAAATATAAACGGAATACAATGATTTGCAAATCATTTTCAACCCATATTCAGTTGAATATGCTACAAAGACAACATATTTGATGTTCAAACTGATAAACTTTTTTTTTTTTGCAAATAATCATTAACTTTACAATTTGATGCCAGCAACACGTGACAAAGAAGTTGGGAAAGGTGGCAATAAATCCTGATAAAGTTGAGGAATGCTCATCAAACACTTATTTGGAACATCCCACAGGTGTGCAGGCAAATTGGGAACAGGTGGGTGCCATGATTCGGTATAAAAGTAGATTCCATGAAATGCTCAGTCATTCACAAACAAGGATGGGACAAGGGTCACCACTTTGTCAACAAATGCGTGAGCAAATTGTTGAACAGTTTAAGAAAAACCTTTCTCAAGCAGCTATTGCAAGAAATGTAGGGATTTCACCATCTACGGTCCATAATATCATCAAAAGGTTCAAAGAATCTGGAGAAATCACTGCACGTAAGCAGCTAAGCCTGTGACCTTCGATCCCTCAGGCTGTACTGCATCAACAAGCGACATCAGTGTGTAAAGGATATCACCACATGGGCTCAGGAACACTTCAGAAACCCACTGTCAGTAACTACAGTTGGTCGCTACATCTGTAAGTGCAAGTTAAAACTCTCCTATGCAAGGCGAAAACCGTTTATCAACAACACCCAGAAACGCCGTCGGCTTCGCTGGGCCTGAGCTCATCTAAGATGGACTGATGCAAAGTGGAAAAGTGTTCTGTGGTTTGACGAGTCCACATTTCAAATTGTTTTTGGAAACTGGACGTCGTGTCCTCCGGACTAAAGAGGAAAAGAACCATCCGGATTGTTATAGGCGCAAAGTTGAAAAGCCAGCATCTGTGATGGTATGGGAGTGTATTAGTGCCCAACACATGGGTAACTTACACATCTGTGAAGGCGCCATTAATGCTGAAAGGTACACACAGGTTTTGGAGCAACATATGTTGCCATCCAAGCAACGTTACCATGGACGCCCCTGCTTATTTCAGGAAGACAATGCCAAGCCATGTGTTACATCAACGTGGCTTCATAGTAAAAGACTGCGGGTACTAGACTGGCCTGCCTGTAGTCCAGACCTGTCTCCCATTGAAAATGTGTGGCGCATTATGAAGCCTAAAATACCACAACGGAGACCCCCGGACTGTTGAACAACTTAAGCTGTACATCAAGCAAGAATGGGAAAGAATTCCACCTGAGAAGTTCCTTAGAGTGTTGTTAAAAGAAAAGGTGATGTAACACAGTGGTGAACATGCCCTTTCTCAACTAATTTGGCACGTGTTGCAGCCATGAAATTCTAAGTTAATTATTATTTGCAAAAAAACAATAAAGTTTATGAGTTTGAACATGAAATATCTTGTCTTTGTAGTGCATTCAATTGAATATGGGTTGAAAAGGATTTGCAAATCATTGTATTTTGTTAATATTTACATCTAACACAATTTCCCAACTCAAATGGAAACGGGGTTTGTACAATAAAGCTCCATGTAACATATAGTAGTGCCTTGGATTCCTTTGATAATAATAACAATAATATTGTTTCTGGATTGGATTTATATAGTGCTCAAAGTGCATGACACTGAAAACCCATAATTTGTTAAATATTATTCACATAATGATGGTGTGGAGCTACATTTGTAGCCACAGCTGCTTTGGGGTAGACTGCAAATTTGCAGCAACGGCTTCTCCGATCACCATCAACCATTCATTCAAATTTATGCACCAGGGTGGGTTGCACTGGAAGTAAGGTGGGTGAAGTGTCTTGCCTAAGGACACAACGACAGTGACAGGGATGGCAAAAAGCTGTATTTTTACCTGGAACCTCAATATTCTGGGCAGTTGCTCTACCATCTGAGCCAGGTCACCTCATTCCAAAAGGTTAGACGAAGACCGAATTGTACCTAAACTGGAATAACTTTTTCTATAACAAGTATTGTAAATGCAATTAATCCATCCCAGTCACCCACAAATATATGCAAAAACAATGCAAAAATAAATGTTCTGTTCTTTGCTACGAGTTATTTCTTGATTTCAATAGTGTTTCTCACCTTTATTCAAGTTCGGGCATTTGCGACATTCTTTTTCCCAATGTTTTTTTTTTGGCGGTCTTACTTAATTTTAAAAATGCACAGAGACTGAGTCACCATCACATTATTTGTTTGGTAAATTGATTCTGCAGAAGGATAGGCGCACACAAGGTGGCATTTGTTACGCCGAGTAGTGGGTCTATCGCATACGAATACTGGGGTAACATTTTGGCAAATATTTGCATCGTTAAGTAGGGCTGTACAATATTTTGTCATCTTTATGATGTGTATCCAATCAGATGTCTTGGCATTGTCATGTTTTTCATGCCATTTCCTTTTGTTGGGACCATTATCTTTGCAAGCGGTTCATCAAGAGCATTTAATCGTTTTTTAAAATATTTTAATCCACAAGTACTCGTAGGCTGTTATAATAAGCATTTGTTTGATAGTCACATAACATTTTTTCACAAAAGAAAAAAGGGTCACCATTCCCTGATTTCAAGAATAGTTACATGAAAACTGGGTCTTGAATTTTCAGAAGCTCTTCATTTCAATTGTTGCTTTCTTAGTAAAAGACATGATGCGGACGTAAATGTGACACATGTGAATTAGAGTATTAAAGGATCATACACACACAAACACATTCAAAACTAGGATTATATTTAAAACACAGGCAGCACTGATTTTTATACAAGTCAAGTAGCTTTAAATAAATATAAATTTATTGAAAAAAAGATAAAACACCCATATCTTGGCAATATCAGGAATGATATATTAATACCAGCTTTCCAATAAACTGCATTCAGTACATTACAATGCTTACAGTATAATACCTATGCTTAGTTCATTTTTTGGGAGCATACCAAACTTCAGGACAACAAGGGGAGTCCATTCAGAAATAAAAACAGCAAAATGTTTGACTTTTTTTCAACCTTTTGTGTCTGCGTGCTTTGTATGAACTGTTCGCTTGAACAAGCAGTACTCATATTATTCCCAAAAAGTTATTCAAGTAATGCTGATTCAAAAGCGTTTTCAAGTATGTCTCTACTTTTATTTGTATCCTGCTCTTATTATCAACCTCACCTGCTACTGTAGCTGGGCTCTGTACAAAGAATCATCAATATTGTGGACTATACAAACCCAGCAGTCAAAAAAATATATAAATTCATTCAATATTAGAGCTAATAATATTATTTGACATTAAACTTTGTGTCGACAGTGACTGTATTATTTACAAAGACTTCCTGGAAAATGTGACCATGTCCATTTAGATAACATTAAAAAAGGCCAAAACGGATATTTAAAATATGTTTAAGTATGTTGGTTTACTTTACTTAGTTACTTTATAGCCCAGTTTGACTTCACTAGAAGTTTGTCCTGAAATGTAAAACCTTGCTATGCACTGTATATTGTGACATTTTTTTTATGTTTCTGAAACACATTTACACCCATTTTTAAATAAAACATGTTGTACTTTATTACATAAACAATTTTTTTTCATGAAAAAATTTGAAGTGCTTTCAGAAAACAAATTTGTTAAAGAAGAGTGGGTGAATTATTATTACAAATAACATTACAGTCATTCCATTATATATCACATTAATTAAAAAATAAAGAGAAAAATCATACAATTCCTTAGTGGTTATAAATAAATTGAACTTATACACAGGCACAAAAACGATAATCACTGCCTTGGTCTTGCCTCATAGCAAAAGCAAATACATCGCCCTTAATATAGTCATAAGCATACTTTCCCTTTAGTCACATCAGTGCATATACTTTGTGTTTCGTTAAGAAATCACAGTTTTACTAGCTAAAAAGGGTTAAAATAAATGTGAAAAAAACACTTTTTCCTCTACCCCACCCCGCATTATTTTGTGTGACGTATTTGAGAAAAGTTGTATTAGGACACAATGCAATTGCATGTCCCTGAATGGAAAAAAAACATAATAAATGCAAGCAAAACTATTTTTTTAAATGTCCCTGATTATACAGTAACATTAAAAACTCAAGTTCAAGTAATACTTGCTGAGCAGGTAAGAAAGTAGGAAATTAACTTCTCCGCCTTTGTAGGTCGTATGCAGTTAGACTGTAACCAACAATTTAGAAAAAAAATATTTAAACAAAAGAATGATATGTTTTCCTATTGCCCAAACTGGTTTTGAGGTATATGACATGTTGGTACTGTACATTATTGTAAAAGCCTTCTCACTGCCTAGAGTCTCACATCGTACTTTTTAACAGGCTGAATAGCACCCAATGAAATCAAATCTATTGAAACAAATATTTACAAGGAATTAGGCTTTTAGTTTTCTTTACAACAATCACAATTTATAGCAGTATTTCCAAAAAGGGAATTTAAGTTACTGTACATGTCTTACCTGTATCTTACAGTTAGATTGCAATAATTAAAGAACCCACAGCAAGCCAGCTGCCCTATGAAATTGACACCAAGCTTACCCTGTCTCATGCTCCTCAGTGTAATAAAAGCACATCAACTAAGCACCACAGACAAAAAAAAACTACACGTAATTTTCACAATTCAGGGTAGTTCAATGAACCTTATAAAAGGAACATTTGCAGACAGTAAAACTCAGATCATTTTCCTCATTTTAAAATGTTAAAAATACACAATTTGAATGGCTCGTGTATTTAATACATGTAATTTTTAGGCCAAAGAAGCACCAACAAAATAATATTGAAAATGTTGCAATTATTTAGATTTCTTTCGGGGATATTTAGAAATTGCGCTAAATTCAAGAAAAAGGTCAATGTCATCACCTATATACCAATACATTCAATTGTTGTAATCAAGAAGTGCTCATAACACACTTGCCTCATACCATTTTGAGGCTCATGATTTTACAGATTATTTCCCAGTTATAGCATTTCCTGTTTCATGCCATCTACAGTTAGTCTCAATCATGGTATCATGGCATTTGAATATAAAAAAAGACACAGACTTAGCACCTTAAATGTTGTGTTGCTGTTTTTAAAATTGGCATTGCATGCCAAGTTTAAGTGTTTCAAAAACTTTTAAGAAAAATAAAGCCACCAAAGATTAAACTTTGTTTCCAGTAAAAAAAAAAAGTCCTGCATGTAAGATTGAGAGCACCAGATGGTTGAACAGTGTGTATCTGCAATAATTGCAAAACAAGAATAAATACATCCTTACAAGGGTCAACATGTAAAGCTCAGTTGTCAAAAAGATAAAAGACCTGAACAGGTTAGGAGTGTTTTTGAGACCAGTGCTGCATGTAGTCCTTGTCATAAATAAAGCACCTTCATTTTTTCTTGATGGTCTTTTATGCAAAGTGACTATAAGGTCCTGTGACCTTAGTGAAGGCATACGGGGATGTACTGACGTAAGTGTTGGTTGTGCATGACGAGGATCCTTCAATGAGTGCCTGTATAAAACGCTTATAAGGGGGATCCCCAAGGGATTCCAATGTCTCTGGATGCTCACGCTTTGTCCCTTTCTTGTGGCTCTTGCTTGGTGTCCCCTCACCACCGTTTCTCTCTGCATCCTCCTCCTTTTCTCGAGCTTTTTCTGCCATCTTTGCCTCCCACAGAACGAGTCCATGCTTTGCCTCATTCAAGTTTTTGTGCTGGTAAAACACCAAGGAGATGCGTGTGGGGTGGTGACGATCTGGGTTTTTAAGCGGGGTTGTGGCATGGAGCTCCCGTTTTGCACACTCAATGAGGACTGAGCCGTGTGTAGGTGCCACGGCCACCCCACCGATGTCAGGGTCCAAGAAGTTGTGCTCATTGTCTGACCACATTTCTGGCTTTTGCGGGGTTGTGGGTGTCTGGGGGGTTCCGGGTTCTTGCTTAATACCTGATAGCATGTGGCTACCCAGTCCTGTCTGTGTTTCAGGGTTTAAACCCACACCAGTTAATTGAGCGCCAAGCATCTTTGGGCTAGCAATACTGATTTCTTGCTTAATTTGCATATGGAATGGTTGTTGGCCTGGGTGGAACATTTGGGGACTTTGTGAGAGATATGGATTTGGGGATCTTCCAAACTGATTGCTGTTGCTTCCAGCAGCAGTGTAGTTAAGACCTCCATGGACAGAGGGCGCTCTTGACAGGGGGTCCATAAAATGTGGGTCTGTGGCTCCATTAGGACCACAGGGGCTGAAGGCTCTCATGGGGTGAACTGGCCTCATGCTGCATGCATTATAACCATTGATTTGTAAACCTGGATCACCAAAATTTGGTGGATAATTGACCTCAAAACGTGGATGTACTGTATACTGCTGCTCTGAGTAAAAGGCTTGTTGTTGTTGCTGTTGATACATGCTGAGGTGCTTTTGGTTTGAAGCATAGTATGAATGGTAGTTGTCAAGAGGCATTCCTCCATTACATTGATAACCAACGTACGAACGATTAGATCCATCAATGTATGAAGTTGGTGCATGGATTGGGGCAGGGTAAGGGCTTGCTGGTGTTGACAGTTGAGGTGGAAATATGCTCCCTGGCTTTGAAGTGCTTGCGAAAGATCCTTGGTGGCTAGGGAACCTTGGGTATCTGGCAGCATTTGCTGCACCCGGAAAGGAGGTAAGTATGTTTTCGTGCTGTTGTTGCTGCAATTGCCGGGGATGGTTTCCAAAGTGATGCGTTGGTTGAATTGGATGCTGGGAGGCTCCAATAGCACCTGGAATAAAACCTAAGAAAAATGAAAGCAGATTCAAACTTACTGTAGAAGCGTGCCCTCTAAAAACATTTTTTTTTATGTGTGACCCAAGCACAACTGTTTTTACCTGCCATATGAGTGCTTTGACTGATGTTTTCACAAGTCATCACTTTTGACTTGGATGGGGTGACTTTCTCTGCCTTATCATGAGCGTTGTCCAGCATGGCATTCTTAACAGCAGCTGCCTTCTTAGCATCCAACTTCTTTTGGCGGCAGGACTTGGCGGGCTCTGCAAGCATGCGCACCTGGCGGCGGAAGGCACTGAGGACTTCAATAGCACCTGACTTAATTTTTTCTTGTTGACCCTCCTCACTGCCAAATTCATCTGTGTTGGAAGCCTTATACAGTGGCAAAACGTGGAGCTGCTCATCCTCTGGTATCCTTCCAATCTCCCGGTTGTCTTCCCTTGTTAATGTGCACACCTGGGAAACAGAATGAGTCAGCTGCTTCATGGGGATGTCATACAAAAATGTGTCGGCACATTCATGGTAGGGTTTTAAAGGGGACCTATTTTAATTTTCCTTTTTTCTGACTCCTAAATGTTGTTATAATGTTGGCTATTCTTGTTAAACAATGCCAAAGCGTCAAAGCATAAAGTTCATGCATTTGGGTGTGAGCTTGCATGCAGTTTTGGATGCCTCTGAACGCTGTGTTTTGCAGTCTTTTATTTTTATTTTTTACAATAGGCAATTTGTGAGGTCACACATTGACGGACGTACTTATGTAGGCATTCTAGAATCTGCTATATTTTACACGTTACTGTTTTGTCAACATAGTTCAAAGCTGTATTAGCTGCTAAACTCTGAAAAAGATGCCACAATTGAGCATAACTACTTGGTTTTAGGAACCAAAGACTTCACAAAATAAGGTAAGAATCATAGCATATAGTATTATTTTCATCTAATTGAAGACATGCACCTGGGGATAGGTTGATTGGCAACACTAAATTGGCCCTAGTGTGTGAATGTAAGTGTGAATGTTGTCTATCTGTGTTGGCCCTGCGATGAGATGGCGACTTGTCCAGGGTGTACCCTGCCTTCCGCCCGATTGTAGCTGAGATAGGCTCCAGCGCCCCCCGCAACCCCGAAGGGAATAAGCGGTAGAAAATGGATGGATGGATGTGGAATGTGCACATAACACTGACGTGCAGTGAGATAAATGCTGCTAACTACAGATTTTTTTTTTAGAGTGGAATTGCAGGTCACACAAGGTTTACCTAATTTTGACTCACTGTTAAAAAAATTCAAAACAACCATGACTGAAGAAAAAAAAGTGTGATGTTACTCTACAATTAACTATACATTTTCAAAAGATATATTCTGATTCTTTTGCAGGGGGTGGGATGTGGAAGGTTTCATTTTAATCCAAAGGGAGAGCCTCCACACTGTTTGTAGGTAGACATATTCAGAAAGTAGGTTATCAATGTGACTGTGGAGCAAAATGTGCCCCAAATTTACACCAAAGCATACCCAAGACATACTATCTAGATCTGTGTGGTAAATGTAGATTACAATCATCAAAAGTCCCCTTTAAGTTTTGCATGTATGTTTAGTGTGTCAAATGAAACACATCTACAAAAGGTATGTGCTACTTACGACGGTGCTGCCTCCAAGCATGTTGTGAAGGTCTCTGTGAGCATGAGCACAGAAGTCTAGACAAGCTGTCACCCCAGAGAAGGGACGTCCCTCCTTTTTACCCAGACGACAGTCAGGGGCTCTGTGTTCATGTTCCACCTGTTTTTAAATTAATAAAAGTAACAATTAGTTCATTTAGATGTATCTTTGTTGATAGACATGTAGGCTATTGTGTCCAAATGTCCTCACCTGGTTTCCATAAGCTTCAGGTGCCATATTTTTGTACAAGGGTCCCAGTAAGGTGGCCAGATTCTGAAGGTTTTGCTCTAGCCTTTCTTCCTAAAAAACAGTATTTGACATGATTGCCATTATTAAAAAAAGCTAAAAAACTTAACACAATTTCCATTATGAATATATTAAAAAGAAATACCTCTCTCACGTCGTCTCCTAGTAGTTTAAATTTTCTTGGAATTTTACTCCTTGCAAATTTGCAGCCGTTGTAGTACATGCTCCACGAGCAGCCAAAAGAGAACGATGCCCCACAGGCATCTGGATTTAATCCCTGACATGCGCAAGTCCTCCTTCAATAAAGGAAATAGTTTAGGGGCCGCTATCTATTGATTACATACAAGTAATATAGGAAACATGTTGGGCAGACAAATATGCAATTGTCACTAATGTTATTGCAGGTACACGGCAGGAAATTAGTATTTTGGAGGATTCTCCTTTTACTTACTCTTCATTAAGAGCGCACCGTCTCTGGGTGAGTGCTCCATGCCTAGTTAGAGTATCGCTTAGCTCGAGGTAGAGTTTGTCAGCCAGGCTGGGTTGGATGCCCTCCCAGACCAGGATCGCAACGATTAGGCAGGCTGTATCACATTTGTGGCCAGTGCGTTCTCGAACCAACACCAGTAGCTTTTCTTCCACACTGGCTCGGCGGATCACCTGAAGCGTGATGCACAAAATATTTGTTTATATACAGATATGTTAAGAAATGTGCTTTCTCGATTAACCTTATTAAAATAAACAGCAAAAATAGTGCCTACCCATTTTGCGATAGGGCACCCTTGTGTACTTTTGCCTTCCTTGCCTGTGTACACCACTTTCTCTATCCTAATGGCTCGACCATTGAAACTAGACCTTTAATTGAAAAAGCGATATCAATGTGCTTGTATTCATCCAACACAGTTTAACTGTAAAAGTGTTGTTTACCTTTTTTCCATCATCTCCCGTATACCAGCAACCGTAGGTGCAGAACCCAAGTGAGTATAGTACGGGCCTTCATCTTTTTCGCTGATTTGTTCTAAATAAAGGAATGTTTTTTTTTAATATGTTCACACCACTTTAATCAGTAATATAACCAATATTAAGCGGTAGAAAAATGGATGGGTGGCTGGATGGATAGGTGACTCACCAACACAGTGGCATGATGCAATGTCATATTGTGTTTTCATAGGCATATCCAGGAGACTTTTTATTGGGGTATCCAACAGCTTCATTGGGGAATCCATAAACCTCTGTAAGAGTTGTTCTTTTTTGGGTGTGGATTCGGGTGTTTTTTTCAAAGTTGGACTGGAGGTGACAGCTCCAGGTGCTTCCATTTTACACATGTCAGTGTTGGTTGAGAGTATTGTCACAGGTCCGGAAGATTCTACCTTGACTTTATTTGGATTGATGACAAAAGATTTCTTCTCAAACACAGGGGAAAGATGGTACTGTTTTAGACTTTGTTCCATGGAGGCCAGGATGTTGTCTTGCTTCTTATTATTGTCACATAAGGACTGATGTTTCTCCTGCTTGATTTGCAATCCACCCATTTGCTCCTGCGAGCCAGGCAAGTGAAATCTGGGTCCATTGTCAATTTTTACATTTTTCAGGCTGTGTTTAATATCATTAGTGCTTTGAGCGCAATAGAGAGGGCCCTGTCTCTCTTGCCTTTGTAACAGATGATTACGCAGGGCAGCATGCTTTTGAAAGTCTGACAGTGATAGGCCCGATGCCAGAGGAAGCTGAGATCCCCTTTGGACCTGGGAACATGGGTTTAGCTGGAGTTCAGCTTTGGGATACATATGTGTTGATGTCTGTTGGTTTAATGAAAATTGTGGAGAAAGAGGCTGTGACTGTGTAGACGTTTGTGGTAAGTCTATTTGGTTACTCGGTCTCTGCGGTTGAAATTGCCTGAAATCACTGGTGCCCGAGTTTGGCGAATACTGGCTTTGATGATGTATATGAGCATCTGTTGTGTTATTGTAGCTGAAGTAGTTGTTTCTATGTTGCTGATTAAGTTTAACCTGACCTGGCTGAGGCTGACTGTGAGGTCGATAAATGGGAGACTTAAGTTGCTGTTCTTCAGATTGTGTTGGGTGGGACAGTGGGCGTGGAAGATTACAGTGCTGCTGTTGTGTTGTGAAAAACTCAGGTGACAATACATCCTGCACTTCAGAGTGTTCACGTAAGTGCTCTGACTGCATGGGTGTATGATAATGTCCCCTTGCCTGCTGGCTTTGCAACACATTTTGTTGATCATGCTTTATCTGGGGTTGAGACTGTTGCACTAAAGAAACCTTAGCACTTCCATGCTGCCAGTCAGGACTATTGTTGTTTTGGGCTGAAGCACAGTGTGTTTGGCCTGAGAGTTGCTGCTGCTGTATGCTGTTGGACCCATGAATGTTTTCTTTAAACATTCCAGGTGACTCAAACCTTTGTACATGGTTTTTCTCCAAAAATTGACCATGAACTTGGAGGTTAGCTTTCTGTTGCTCTAGCAAAGGCTTGATAGAGAAGTCCCTGTTTTCCTGCTTTGCCAAGGATGACAGAACATGTGTTTGCTGCTGTAGAGGGTTCTGTTCCATCCAGTTTGAACACATGAAATTCTCTGTCTGCTGGGATGTGTTATCCAGGCTATTTTCTAATCCAGCCTGATTTGGCTGCTGTATAATGGGTCCCATCATACCTATGTTATCAGCTCCATGTGTGTGTCCTGGAGTCCGCTGAAAATTCTTGGGTTGAATCCCAAACTGTTGAGCATGACCAGACTCAGGTTCCTCATACTGCACAATGTTCTGTATCCCAAAGTTTGATGGTCCATATTTGTCCAATACTGCCTTAGTTCCCTGGGGGTGAGTATTATGCTCTTTGTGATCAAAATTGTGGCTTCCATTTTCATATGTACGTTGAGGATTTGTGTTGTTTGGAAAGCACCCTGGGCCATTTTTATGTTGTTGCAATGAGTTGGCAGTATTTGGTGGTGGGGCCATGCCAGGGAGTTGAAGAGATCCTTGGTGGCTAGATGGTGACAGTTGTTGAGGCGGTTGTTTTTTCTGCTGGTAAACGGTTTCATGATGGTTTGCATATCCATTTACTATATAGTTAACAGAGTTGTAATTGTTGCCTCCCTCCAGAGTACCAGATACCGCAGGTTTCCGTGTTTGTGAGTTAAGCATCTGAGCTGAATTTGGAAACTCTGAGGTCAAAGCAGGAGGTAAAATATCCTCACCAGGCAGTTTTTTTGTGAGAGAACTTTTCATAGCATCTTGTGGACCAGATCTCTGTGGTGCAATTGATACCTGCTCAGGATAATATTGAGACAAAGTTTTCTCTAAAAGATCACCTGGTGTGCTTTCTATTGTAGAAGTCGTCAGGACAGCACCATTAGTGATTAAAGCATGCTTATTTCTTGGCAGATGATAAACATCTCCATTAAGAATTGTACAGTTCCTGTTCCCTAATTTTGTCTCTGACTGAGCACTGCATTGAAATTCAGTTTTGTTTTTTAATTCAGCAATCTCTGAATCTGCTCTAAATTTCTTGGGCTGGCTGGGCTGGAACGACGGTTCAGTGAGTAATTGCTCTCCATTCATCAGCACTCCATTCATTATAAAGGATCCATGATCCAACAGCCCTTGCACGGATTCAGAGTCATTGCAGTTTTCGTTTGGTCTCTTCATGGAGTTGGCAACTGTGTTGGGCTTGTGATTGTTCCAGTTTGTGTTGTCAGTGTTTTGCAGAGAGTCTCCTTCTGAAAATGAGCCTCCATTCTGCAGTTTGTTGGAGATGTTGTGGTGTGTCCCAAATTGTTTTAATGTCAGACTTTCTTCCGTCTCATGTCTGGTCTGGTCCGTTTCCATCTGGCCTGCTCAGAGTCCATTCACAGGCTGCCCTTTATGTGTCCTAAAGAAAAAAATTCAAAATAAAAAATTTAGTCACCTGGATTTTTTTTTTTTTTTCATATTCAATCAGTGGTAAATGTGCAAAGTAGAACGCTTCATTTTAATATACATACAGTACATAATATAGAACATTGTGTATATATATATATATATATATATATATATATATATATATATATATATATATATATTTATATATATATATATATATATATATATTTATATATATACATATATATATATACATACATACATATATATATATATATATATATATATATATATATATATATATATATATTTATATATATATACATATATATATATACATACATACATATATATATATATATATATATATATACATACATACATACATATATATATATATATATATATATATATATATATATATATATATATATATATATACATACATATAAATATATATATACACATACATATATTTATATACATATGTATATACATATACAGTATATACACATATGTAAATACATATATATATATACATATGTATATATATATATATATACACATGTATATATATATATATATACACACGTATATATATATATATACATATATGTATGTGTATATATGTATGTATATACATATGTGTATATATATATTGTATATATGTGTGTATATATATGTATATATGTGTATATATATGTATGTCAATATATGTATGCATATATGTATATATACGTATATATGTGTATATATATATATATGTGTATATACATATATATGTATATGTATATATATGTATATGTACATATGTGTATATATATGTATATATATATGTTTATATGTATATATATGTATATTTGTATATGTATGTATATGTGTATATGTATATATATATATATATATACATACACATATGTATATATATATATACACATATGTATATATATATATATATATATATTTATGTGTATATATATGTATGTATATATATATGTATGTATATGTATATATATGTATATGTGTATATATGCATATATATATGTATGTATATGTATGTATGTATATGTATATACATATATACTTGTATATGTATATTTATGTATATATATGTATATATATGTGTATATATGTATATATATATAAATATATTATACATGTCTATATATTATACATGTATATACACACACACACACACATCGATATGTATATACATATATATATGTGTGTGTGTGTATATATTTCCCCCAGGGATCAATAAAGTACTTTCTATTCTATTCTATATATATATATATATATATATATATATATATATATATATATATATATATATATATATATATGTATGTGTGTGTGTGTGTGTATGTATATATATATATATATATATATATATATATATATATATATATATATATATATATATATGATGGATATGATAGATATTTAGATAGATATAGATAACACTAAAAATTAAGTATTTGGATGACTACCACTTCCCAACCCCAGGTGACTCCCTTTGTTTTGTTTTGTCTGGTGCTCTGTAAATCAGCTACTAAATCAAGAGGTAAACACTGGGCTGCATTGAGTGCAGCTCCATTCCTGCGAGACACTCCAGGGTTTACAAAGCACCGAGAGGAACCAAGCAGCGTGTCACAGTTGGGTACACCCACTCTGACAACCAAAAAAATAATAATCTTTGTGAACCTAGGACAAAGCCAGCGATCCCAGCTGAAAGAGGGCCTTTTTGCACACATACATACTAAAGTACCCTGGCATTACACCCACAAATACAGTATGTCTCACTGACTTTTTGCTTTGACAGTTTACTTAAATACATTTTTAGTATTATATGGTTTGGTGGAAACACCCTTTTGATTTTTTTATTATATTGATTAAAATCAGGGTGATCATTGTGTTGTCATAGAGTAGAACTTTAAACTAATTTAGTGACATAGTAATGATTAGATCAGGTGCCTGTAGGAAGTTAACTTTGATTCAGATGTTTTTCACATAGAAATATTAACAAAGTGAAATTGTTCAACTTTCTTGGCTTGTAATAGGCTGTTTGTCTCCAGAAGTCAGTACCTTTGTCTTTAGCACTGTTTTTTGTACCTCCTCTCTCTTGTCATGTAACTACACAACAGATTGCGGTGTTTTATTTGTCATTTATCTGCTTCCCTCCAAGTGAACCTGCGATCTACTGTAGCTAATGCAGTTATAACCTAGCTGTTATTGAAAATGGGACTGGTTGTAGCCTCTGTATAGTAAGGTTTAGTTTTACTTAATAGATAGTCATTTACTTTAGTGCCTAAAGCAGGGGTCTCAAACTCAATTTACCTGGGGGCCACTGGATGCAGAAACTGGGTGAGGCTGGTCCACAAGAAAAGATTGCTTAAAAAAATCAAACATGCACTTTTTAATGAATTCACCTTCTTTGAATGGCTATCCCGCCCTAACAACATACTTGCCAACCCTCCCGATTTTTCCGGGAGACTCCCGAATTTCAATGCCCCTCCCGACAATCTCCCAGGGTAAACATTCTCCCGAATTTGTCCCGATTTTCACCCGGACAACAATATTAAGGGCGTGCCGTGATAGCACTGCCTTTAACGTCCTCTACAACCTGTCTTCGCATCCGCTTTTTCACCATACAAACAGCGTGCCGGCCCAGTCACATGTTGTATGAGGCTTCTGCAGACACACGTAAGTGACTGCAAGACATACTTGATCAACAGCCATACAGGTCACACTGAGGGTGGCCGTATAAACAACTTTAACACTGTTACTAATATGCGCCACACTGTGAACCCACACCAAAGAAGAATGAGAACATCCGCACCGTAACACAACATAAAAACAACAGAGCAAATACCCAGAACACCTTGCAGCCCTAACTCTTCCGGGCTACATTATACACCCCCGCTACCATCAAACCCCGCCCACCTCAACCGACGCACGGAGGGGGGGGGGGGGGGGGGGGTTGATGTTTGGGGGGGCGGGGTTTGGTGGTAGCGGGGGTGTATAATGTAACCCGGAAGAGTTAGGTATGCATGGGATTCTGGGTATTTGTTCTGTTGTGTTTATGTTTTGTTACTGTGCGGATGTTCTCCCGAAATGTGTTTGTCATTCTTGTTTGGTGTGGGTTCACAGTGTGGCGCATATTTGTAACAGTGTTAAAGTTGTTTGTACGGCCACCCTCAGTGTGACCTGTATGGCTGTTGATCAAGTATGTCTTGCAGTCACTTACGTGTGTCTGCAGAAGCCTCATAAAACATGTAACTTGGCTGGCACGCTGTTTGTACAGGTTGTAGAGGGCGCTAACGGCAGTGCCATCACGGCACACCCTTAGTATTGTTTGGGTGAAAATCAACGGACATTCGAGAAAATGGTTGCCCTGAAATTCGGGAGTCTCCCGGAAAAATCGGGAGGGTTGGCAAGTATGACGCTGTCAAGCGGCATTCATATAAAACTTGCGGGCCGCACTAACATTCAATTTTCATATCAAAGTGCGGGCCGCAAAATAACGTCTCGCGGACCGCAATTGGCTCGCAGGCCGCGTGTCTGACACCCCTGGCCTAAAGCCTTCAAAGTAAGTGTTGGAGTCTTGGACGCTGCGTGATCGCTTTTGGGAAATAATGCAATATCAGTATTATTCAGATAATTGTTATACCATGTTTGAATTAAAATAACTATGCATTTATAAAGCTTGTTGAAAAAAATATAACAATTTCCATCCATTTTATCATCCTGTATAACTATTTAGGAGGGAACACAATAATCTGATCGTTAGTCTTTATTCAAATAAAGTCTTTTAATACATCATGCACATCAATAACAGTGTATTATTCGAGACACACTCTGTTTTTGTTTTTCCCTAACAGATACAGTGAAATATGAGTGTCCATAGTTGATGCTATTTGCCTTGACATGGCAGCCGTATGTGACATTCACCCCTCACAACAGCTGCTCGGAGACGCCAGTCCCTATCATTCAGGTTTAGACCTTGGCAGCATAATGCTAAAGAGCACTTCTGCTGAAGAAAATTCTTGGCGTTTCAAAGCAACATGATTAATCAAACACTTGTCAAGTCTTCATGCTCCTTTTGGACATAGTCCAAAAATATGCAAAATGTTTATGCAGGACATTTTACTATACTTGAAAGTGAGTGTGCATTTGGCCGACAACATTCTCTCTTTGAATACGTTCTATGGCATGAGTATATCATCTTATCTTGTGTGCCAGTGTAATCACATCCTAAATAACTTATGCAGATGAAATTAGGTAATCTTATTTGTAGTTTTTTAAAGGGGCCCTATTATGCAAAACCCACTTTTCTTCCCTATTGGTACCTGCTGTTGTGTAATTGGGATCAGCAAAAGTCTCAAAAATTTCAAACCAAACCTTGCGAAAATATTTATAAAGCAATCTTGCCTTCCTTCTTACTTCTGCCAAATGAGCCATTTAGAATTTGCACAACCTGTGACAGTTGGAAAAAAATGTCTCTGTATTATGTATATTTGGTGTAAATGTACACAGTGTGCCTTGCGCAGGTCCGCCATTGTAGTACGCGGTGTGGTTAAAAGGCTCCTTCTTTTGTGCGATCCTCATGTTGTGGGGCAGACTGCATCATACATGCACATGCATCCTCCAATGTTGCCATTTCTAATACAAATTAGTGTATTGAACTAACTTATATCTCTCAGTAGCTATAGAAGCACTAAAAACTACAACAAAGATGGCCTGGAAAAGACCGCGTCCAAGTGCCATCCACCCATCTTCTTCCGCTTATTCAAGGTCAAGTCGCGGGGCAGCAGCCTAAGCAAAGAAGCTCACACTTCCCTCTCCCCAGCCACTTTGTCCAGCTTCTCCGGGGTGATCCCTAGGCGTTCCCCGGCAGCTGAGAGACATATTATCGCCAACGTGTCCTGGGTCTTCCCCGTGGCCTCCTACCAGTCAGATGTCCCCTAAACACCTCCGCATGGAGGCGTTCGAGGGGCATCCCGACAAGATGCCTGAACCACCTCTTCTGGCTCCTCTCGATGTGGAGGAGCAGCTGCTTTACTCTGAGCTCGTCCTGAATGATGGAGCTTCTCACCCTATCTCTATGGTAGTGCCCTGCCACCCAACGGAGGAAACCCATTTTGGCCGCATGTATTCATGATCTTGTCCTTTCATTCACAACCCAAAGCTCATGACTATAGCCGAGGATAGGAACATAGATCAACTGGTAAATTGATAGCTTTGCCTTCCGACTCAGCTATTTCTTCACCATGACGGATCGATACAGGTTCTGCATCACTGCAGACACCACACCGATCCGCCTGTCAATCTCATGATCCACTCTTCCCTCACTCGTTGACACAATACTACAAGGTAATTGAACTCCTCCATTTGGGGTAAATTCTTCTCAACCCTGAAGTAGCACTCCACCCTTTTCCAAGCAAGAACCATGGACTCGGACTCTGAGGTTCTGATTCTCATCCCGCCATCAAAGTGGAGTCACAGAAATAAGATCGCCCAAAAAATGGCGCATTCTGAAGAGATGGTCAGAAAGCAACTTGAAAACGGTCTGTAAAACATAATCCATGCGACATTTTGATCAACGAACCACTAATACATGTTATGTAGACCACAAGGAAGTGTTTTAAATGTAGAAAATCAAAAATCATAATGTGACCCGTTAAAAGTGCCCCTATTATGCAAAACCCAAATTTTGTTTTACCTGGTGTTACCTGTTTTTGTGTATTTGGGATACCCATACGTCCAGAAAATTGTGAATCAAACTATGGCGCAGATATTTATTGAACAATCTTCCCTTTTTCCAAACTTGCTCCAAACAAGCCGTTGGTAATTTAAGACTTTGGTGACATATTTTGCTTTAGTTACGTCAGTGGATGTCTCCATATATAGTAGAGGTTTACCTGAAGACCTTTGTGCACATTCAACATTTTTTACAAAGATGTAGTCAATAAGTTCCTTATTTTATCTATCCTCTTGTTGTGGAGCAGTCTAACTTGTATTTGTAGTCAAGGTTTCTTTAATGGTCCCTGGAGGTAAAATCATTGTGCAGACGTGTAATTTAGCGACAACGTAGAATGGAACAAGCAAACCCAAATCATATAAAACATAAAAACATTAAAAACCACAAACGAGCACCAGTATACATTCTAAAACCTCCGCTGTAGCGTATATTTCTAATTGATATTGATATGGAAGCACTAAAAACTACAACATGGCTAATGAGGCGGAGATGTCAAAGGTGGCTTGGCATAAGACCGCTCCAAAAGTGTCGCATTCTGAAGAGACAGTCAAAAAGCAGCTTGAAGACAGACTGTAAAACAAAATATATACAACATTTGGACTGAATCACCACCATTACATGTTTTGCAGACCACAAGGGAAGACAATCATAATATGACCCCTTTGTATCCCTCCCCTAAATATAGAGATGGACTACAAACCACACAACCTATGACAACGTTTGCACAACTTGGCATTCCAGCTGACAATGCAAACTTTATCTCTACACACTACCCTTTATTCCATTAGCACGTTGAACCAGATGGCCACGCATATATAGCTATGATTCCTCCAAACAGTTGCTGTACACATTTTTGCATGGGTTTTAAATATTATGACCTACAGTATGTGATGATTGGCGGTGTAGCATGACACTTTAGTAACAAAAACCAAGGCTCATAAGGTCTACACAGTGTTAAGAATTTGGAGGAAAGTCAGTTGTTTGACAGCTTAAGAGTACAAACTCAGTCGCAGTTCACAGAGAACTGTTGTCACCCTTTGTGCTTATTGATAGTCAACTGCTAGTCAGGCATGCAAGGACAGATGATCATTCATACTGCACATCTCGCCAATTTACTTGGTCAGGCCGCTCACACTTGTGATTTGTGTCACATGGCACACTGTTGCTTTACAGTGGACCTCACAGAGTCAGTTGCTGTTGGTATGAACATATGATACCCTCAGCAGTTATTAGGGAACAAAAGGCTGCTCTATCTACAGTTACTATCCTTTCAGTCGTCAAAATAAATATTGTGGAGTAGAAATTCATAACTGAAATTAAATTAATGAAACATGATAGCGTTATCCCAAATAAATAGCGCGTTTGGCCAAGATTTCTGTATTTTTTTCCAATTTCTTGCCTGTCGTCTATGTCTATTTCTCTAAGGTAATGATGTTGGTTTATTTCCAACAGGCATACAAGGTTACATTACATTGGAGTACATTTCATGTTTACAGTTACACACGTCAAGATGCTCAAAAAGTAATTAATTAAATAGGTATCACAACAATTACATTTCATTTCCTATGTTCAATGAATACCAATTACTATTTTCTCTAATGATAAAAGGAAATGTTCTATATATTTACTGTAAATTCTTGAATATAAGCAGTTAATTTTTTCCTATGCTTTGAACCCTGCGGCTTATAAAACGATGCGGCTAATTTATGGATTTTTTTTCCGCTAACGGCTATAATGTTTTGAATTGAAATAGTTTTCACCAGACACTGAAAAGGTGTTATTTGTTGTGCTATGGCACCATCTTTTGGACAAGTTTACTTACTGCAGGTTCTGCGAGGTGAGCGTCGACAGTACTTTCTTTTGTTTGGTGTTTTAAACCGGAAATACAAGTGCTGTTTCGTCCATAGCGTTCCTACTTGTATGAATTCTTCATCACTCCAAGCAATGTGTGTAAGTTTTACAATATAACTAAAACTATTGACACTTACGAAACTGTCTCATGTGTGATGTAGGAGAGTTTTCATGCATATTTGTACATAATGTAGTTAAGCTAGCGTCGTTAGCATTAGTTAATAGGCTAACACATGTATCAGTGTCTGTTAGTATTATTAACTTACAATGATATTCTGTTTATATTGTTTCAGTTTCGTAAATTGAAACGTCACTGTGGAGTTAAGTCTGTTTAGCTGATTGGAGAGCTAGCTTCTGCCGCTAGTGGGTCTATGACGATGACTTCTGTTTAGTTTGATCAGCCGTTTTACTCCCGTGTAACAGGCACCGTTTGGAAACAATTAAGGCATGTAAATAAACATTAAAAATATATTTCTTCATGAATAACTTTTTTCACAATGTACATATCTTGGGCGTATAGTCCGGTGCGGCAAATATATGGAACATATATTTTTTTATTCTAAAATTTTGTGGGTACGCCTTGTATTCTGGTGCGCTCTGTTGTCTGGAAAATACGGTATTATTGGAGTGGACAGTTTGTAGGTAGCTATTACAGGGGAATCGATTAAATATAAATAAATAGTTAAATGTGTTTAAAAAAAAGAAAGAAACATTGCTCTGTGATAAATGACTACAGAATATACAATACCCTTAAAAAGTTTAAAGGAATAAATACTAATAAGTACAGGAGTTGTATAATGTACTGGTGTATATACTTGGTATAACTTGTGTAATAAACAGTTAAATGTAATACCGTAATAGATCATTCTTAATTTAGTAATAAGGGCCAGTATTATGATATTTGACTCTGTAGTTGAGGATTATTCTTCCTTATTTCTTATACATGTAAACACAGCATGTGTTTATCCTTTAGGTAGAAGTGTATCTACAACAGTTGTGTTGGAATGTTGGGAATTTTTCGTCAAAGACTTGTTACTCAATTTTTTTTTTCTTCCCCTTTGAAGACATGGTCCAAGCTTCTTGGGAGTGAGATTTATATTTCCATTTGGATCAACCACTTTTAGTTTTTATGTTGAGTAACTAGTAGCTTTTTTATTTCCTATTTGGAGATGAGATTACCTTGTTTCCAAGCAATGTGATACAGACTAATGGGGAGGTCTGGAAGGCAGATGTTCAGGTTGTTGGTTTCCTTTACAAACAGCCAAGGAAGAGGAAATGTGACTCATGAACATCCTCAGGTTTACAATTGCAGTCAGGTACACTAAAACAGTTTCTTCTCAAATATTGCACCTGCCTAATTTTAACATTGTGATGCAACAGTAGCTTGGCCATGTGATAGCCTGAAGCTTCTTTGTTTATGGTGTTTTTCTGTCTTTAACTGTTATGTGAGCGCTTGCTAAAAGTATTGAACTTGAAGAAAATTCAGGTCTGTTTTTAATATCATGTATGTCTTTGATTTTGCTAAATGGAATAAAAAAATAAAGATAACTGGTCGGGCTTAAGATGTTATTAGAATTTTTTGTAAGTGAGAAATCATAACTTGGAATATTTTCAAATCTCACATTGGCTGTTCTGTATCTATTTTAACAACCATAAAAATAAATGTGTGGTATTATGTAAATACCAGATACACACATTGATCATGCTCATTTTCTTCTTACAATTTGCATACAAGAATAATTGTCTGATAGTATGCAGTCTTAAGGCTGAGGCTGTTTGTAATTTGCTCCCTGGAGAACCTCCTCTTCCTCCAAAAAAGGGAAAGACATTGTTCTTTATGTCTAATGCAAAACAGATGTAGTTCACTTGGCGGGGAGATTCCTTTTTGTGGTCTTTGTCCTTCTGCTGCTTTTTGTCCATTGCATTTGTGTTTATACACACACACACACACACACACACACACACACACACACACACACACACACACACACACACACACACACACACACACACACACACACACACACACACACACACACACACACACACACACACACACACACACACACACACACATTAATATATGTGTGTATACAGTAGTGGTCAAAAGTTTACATACACTTGTAAAGAACATAATGTCATGGCTGTCTTGAGTTTCCAATAGTTTCTACAACTCTTATTTATTTTATTGTGATAGAGTGATTGGAGCACATACTTGTTTGTCACAAAAAACATTCATGAAGTTTGGTTCTTTTATGAATTTATTATGGGTCTACTGAAAATGTGACAAATGTGCTTGGTCAAAAGTATACATACAGCAACATACATGATCAGTTTTGGCATACTTGCCAACCCTCCCGGATTTTCTGGGAGACTCCCGAAATTCAGCGCCTCTCCCGAAAACCTCCCAGGACAAATTATCTCCCGGACTCAGGTCCATGCGGACCTGAGTCCGCTTTCCCACAATATAAACGGTGTGCCTGCCCAATGACGTTATAACTGTAGAATGATCGAGGGCGAGTTCTTGGTTTCTTATGTGGGTTTATTGTTAGGCAGTTTCATTAACGTCCTTTCAGCGCGGTAACAACACACAACAACAGCAGTCATGTTTTATTCTACCGTAAAGCAGTTTGTCTGCCGTAAACAGCAATGTTGTGACACTCTTAAACAGGACAATACTGCCATCTAGTGCATTTGATGAAAGCATTTTTGTGCGTGCCACACAGCAATGCATCATCAGAGAGGGTGTTCAGCATGGTTAGAAAAATAGTGACAGAGAATAGAACAAGGATGGACAATTCAATCCTTAACTCAACAAGTATATGTGTGAATAAATGAACACTGAAATTCAAGTATTTCTTTTATATATATATATATATATATATATATATATATATATATATATATATATATATAAATACAATAAAATAAATATATATTTATAACTAGAATTCACTGAAAGTCAAGTATTTCTTATATATATATATATATATACAGGTAAAAGCCAGTAAATTAGAATATTTTGAAAAACTTGATTTATTTCAGTAATTGCATTCAAAAGGTGTAACTTGTACATTATATTTATTCATTGCACACAGACTGATGCATTCAAATGTTTATTTCATTTAATTTTGATGATTTGAAGTGGCAACAAATGAAAATCCAAAATTCCGTGTGTCACAAAATTAGAATATTGTGTAAGGCTAATACAAAAAAGGGATTTTTAGAAATGTTGGCCAACTGAAAAGTATGAAAATGAAAAATATGAGCATGTACAATACTCAATACTTGGTTGGAGCTCCTTTTGCCTCAATTACTGCGTTAATGCGGCGTGGCATGGAGTCGATGAGTTTCTGGCACTGCTCAGGTGTTATGAGAGCCCAAGTTGCTCTGATAGTGGCCTTCAACTCTTCTGCGTTTTTGGGTCTGGCATTCTGCATCTTCCTTTTCACAATACCCCACAGATTTTCTATGGGGCTAAGGTCAGGGGAGTTGGCGGGCCAATTTAGAACAGAAATACCATGGTCCGTAAACCAGGCACGGGTAGATTTTGCGCTGTGTGCAGGCGCCAAGTCCTGTTGGAACTTGAAATCTCCATCTCCATAGAGCAGGTCAGCAGCAGGAAGCATGAAGTGCTCTAAAACTTGCTGGTAGACGGCTGCGTTGACCCTGGATCTCAGGAAACAGAGTGGACCGACACCAGCAGATGACATGGCACCCCAAACCATCACCCAACCATGCAAATTTTGCATTTCCTTTGGAAATCGAGGTCCCAGAGTCTGGAGGAAGACAGGAGAGGCACAGGATCCACGTTGCCTGAAGTCTAGTGTAAAGTTTCCACCATCAGTGATGGTTTGGGGTGCCATGTCATCTGCTGGTGTCGGTCCACTCTGTTTCCTGAGATCCAGGGTCAACGCAGCCGTCTACCAGCAAGTTTTAGAGCACTTCATGCTTCCTGCTGCTGACCTGCTCTATGGAGATGGAGATTTCAAGTTCCAACAGGACTTGGCGCCTGCACACAGCGCAAAATCTACCCGTGCCTGGTTTACGGACCATGGTATTTCTGTTCTAAATTGGCCCGCCAACTCCCCCGACCTTAGCCCCATAGAAAATCTGTGGGGTATTGTGAAAAGGAAGATGCAGAATGCCAGACCCAAAAACGCAGAAGAGTTGAAGGCCACTATCAGAGCAACCTGGGCTCTCATAACACCTGAGCAGTGCCAGAAACTCATCGACTCCATGCCACGCCGCATTAACGCAGTAGTTGAGGCAAAAGGAGCTCCAACCAAGTATTGAGTATTGCACATGCTCATATTTTTCATTTTCATACTTTTCAATTTCTAAAAATCCCTTTTTTGTATTAGCCTTAAGTAATATTCTAATTTTGTGACACACGGAATTTTGGATTTTCATTTGTTGCCACTTCAAATCATCAAAATTAAATGAAATAAACATTTGAATGCTTCAGTCTGTGTGCAATGAATACATATAATGTACAAGTTACACCTTTTGAATGCAATTACTGAAATAAATCAAGTTTTTCAAAATATTCTAATTTACTGGCTTTTACCTGTGTGTGTATATATATATATATATATATATATATATATATATATATATATATATATATATATATATATATGAAATACTTGACTTGGTGAATTCTAGCTGTAAATATACTCCTCCCCTCTTAGCCACGCCCCTGTGAGTGATTATGATTGACGACACCTGTTGACTTCTCTGAGCCCATTTAAATAGGGCTCATATGATGCAGTCATTAGACTCGGTTACAAACGCGACAATGGGAAATTTAAAGGAACTCAGTACAGCTCTGAAAAATGAATCATTGACTTGAACAAGTCAGGAAAGTCACTTGGAGCCATTTCAAAGCAGCTGAAGGTCCCAAGAGCTTGCAATGAATTAGAAGCTGCTGGAACACAGGTGTCAGTGTCCACAGTCAAGCGTGTTTTGCATTGCCATGGACTGAGACTTTCTCCAGAAGCGACACCTCCAGGCTCGTCTAAAGTTTGCTGCTGATCACATGGACAAAGATAAGACCTTCTGGATGAAAGTTCTGTGGTCAGATGAAACAAAAATTGAGCTGTTTGGCCACAATACCCAGCAATATGTTTGGAGAAGAAAAGGTGAGGCCAATAGAACTGGTGCTGTACAGAGAGTAAATGGGACAATGAAAAAGGAGGATTACCTCCAAATTCTTCAGGACAACCTAAAATCATCAGCCCGGAGGTTGGGTCTTGGGCGCAGTTGGGTGTTCCAACAGGACAATGACCCCAAACACATGTCAAAAGTGGTAAAGGAATGGCTAAATCAGGCTAGAATTAAGGTTTTAGAATGGCCTTCCCAAAGTCCTGACTTAAATCCCATTGAGAACGTGGACAATACTGAAGAAACAAGTCTATGTCAGAAAACCAACAAATGTAGCTGAATTGCATCAATTTTGTCAAGAGGAGTAGTCAAAAATTCAACCAGAAGCTTGTGGATGACTACCAAAAGTGCCTTATTGCAGGGAAACTTGCCAAGGGACATGTAACCAAATATTAACATTGCTGTATGTATACTTTTGACCCAGCAGATTTGGTCACATTTTCAGTAGACCCATAATAAATTCATAAAAGAACCAAACTTCATGAATGTTTTTTGTGACAAACATGTGCTCCAATCACTCTATCACAAAAAATAAGAGTTGTAGAAATGATTGGAAACTCAAGACAGCCATGACATTATGTTCTTTACAAGTGTATGTAAACTTTTGATCGCGACTGTATGTGTGTGTGTATATATATATATATATATATATATATTTATATATATATATATATATATATATATATACATACACAAAACCAGTGAAGTTGGCACGTTTTGTAATTTGTAAATGAAAACCGAATACAATGATTTGCAAATCCTTTTCAACTTATATTCAATTGAATACACTGCAAAGACCAGATATTTAATGTTCGAACTGAGAAACTTTTTTTTTTTTTTGCATATAATCATTAACTTAGAATTTAATGGCAACAACACATTGCAGAAAAGTTGGCACAGGGGCATTTTTACCACTGTGTTACATGGCCTTTCCTTTTAACAGCACTCAGTAAATGTTTGTGATCTGAGGAAACCAATTTTTTAAGCTTTTCAGGTGGAATTCTTTCCCATTCTTGCTTGATGTGCAGCTTAAGTTGTTCAACAGTCCGGGGGTCTCCGTTGTGGTATTTTAGGCTTCATAATGCGCCACACATTTTCAATGGGAGACAGGTCTGGACTACAGGCAGGCCAGTCTAGCACCCGCACTCTTTTACTATGAGGCCACGCTGTTGTAACACTTGGCTTGGTATTGTCTTGCTGAAATAAGCAGGGGCGTCCATGATAACGTTGCTTGGATGGCAACATATGTTGCTCCAATACCTGTATGGACCTTTCAGCATTAATGGTGCCTTCACAGAAGTGTAAGTTACCCATGCCTTGGGCACTAATACACCCCATACCATCACAGATGCTGGCTTTTTAACTTTGTGCCTATAACAGTCCGGATGGTTATTTTCCTCTTTGGTCCGGAGGACACAACGTCCACAGTTTCCAAAAACAATTTGAAATGTGGACTCGTCAGACCACAGAACACCTTTCCACTTTGCATCAGTCCATCTTAGATGAGCTCAGGCCCAGGGTAGCCGGCAGCGTTTCTGGGTGTTGTTGATGAATGACTTTCACTTTGCATAGTAGAGTTTTAACTTGCACTTACAGATGTAGCGACAAACTGTAGTTACTGACAGTGATTTTCTGAAGTGTTCCTGAGCCTATGTGGTGATATCCTTTACACACTGATGTCGCTTTTTGATGCAGTACCGCCTGAGGGATCCCTGCTTGGCACTCAGCATCAAGGGTTGGAATTGGGGGTCAAATCACCAAAATTATTCCAGAGCGCGGCCACTGCTGCTGCTCACTGCTCCCATCACTTCCCAGGGGGTGAACATGGGGATGGGTCAAATGCACAGGTTAATTTCACCACACCTAGTGTGTGTGTGACTATCAGTGGTACTTTAACTTTAATTTTTTTAACTTTAATATCATCGCTTACGTGCAGTGATTTCTCTAAATTCTCTGAACCTTTTGATGCGTAGATGGTGAAATCCCTAAATTCCTTGCAATAGTTGTTTGAGAAATGTTGTTCTTAAACTGTTCGACAATTTGCTCACGTATTTGTTGTAAAAGTGGTGACCCTCGCCCCATCCTTGTTTGTGAATGACTGAGCATTTAATGGAAGCTGCTTTTATACCCAATTTATGGCACCCACTTGTTCCCATTAGCCTGTTCAACTGTGGTATGTTCCAAATAAGTGTTTGATGAGCATTCCTCAACTTTCTCAGTCTTTTTTGCCACTTGTGCCAGCTTTTTTGGAACATGTTGCAGGCATCAAATACCAAATGAGCTAATATTTGCAAAAAATAACAATGTTCCCGTTCGAAAATTAAGTATTTTGTCTTTGCAGTGTATTTATTTGAATATAGTTTGAAAAGGATTTGCAAATCGTATTTTAAATTTTTTTTACGATTTACGCAACGTGCCAACTTCACTGGTTTTGGGGTTTGTATACATACAGTACAGGCCAAAAGTTTGGACACACTTTCTCATTCAATGCGTTTTCTTTATTTTCATGACTATTTACGTTGTAGATTGTCACTGACGGCATCAAAACTATGAATGAACACATGTGGAGTTATGAACTTAACAAAAAAAGGTGAAATAACTGAAAACATGTTTTATATTCTTGTTTCTTCAAAATAGCCACCCTTTGCTCTGATTACTTTTTCGCACATTCTTGGCATTCTCTAGTTGAGCTTCAAGAGGTAGTCACCTGAAATAGTTTTCACTTCACAGATGTGCTTGAAGATCATCGAGAGAACGCCAAGAGTGTAAATAGTCATGAAAATAAAGAAAACGCATTGAATGAAGAGAACGTGTGTCCAAACTTTTGGCCTATACTGTATATGTGTGTGTATATACGTATATGTGTGTGTGTGTGTGTGTGTATATATATATATATATATATATATATGTACATATATTAGGGGTGTAACGGTACACAAAAATGTCGGTTCGATACGTACCTCGGTTTAGAGGTCACGGTTCGGTTCATTTTCGGTACAGTAAGAAAACAACAAAATATACATTTTGTGGTTATTTATTTACCAAATTTGCAAAATCTTCCACCAAAAATATTTTTCTTAGTGGAATATTTGATGTGAAGTAATCGGAACCTTGGATAGGTCAATAATTCATAATATTGATTTTGATTCACTATTATGTTTTGAGCAAGGACAGTTTGAAAGAAAAAAAACAGCTTTGTTTTATTAGTCAACATTGCAACTTTTTCTAAATTACATTTCACCTTTAAGCTTTTTTATTTCACTTTTGTTATGTTTTTGTTTATTTTAATAGTATTTTTAGAATGTGCCGTGGGCCTTTAAAACATTAGCTGTGGGCCGCAAATGGCCTCCAGAGCACACTTTTGACAGCCCTGCTATAGATAATAAACAATTAAATCTGATAAGTCTATAGATAAAAAGCAGAGCCTGGCGACGCATGCGCGTTTATCATAACTCTCTCATTCTGTCTTTGCCCCTCCCTCACGAATGCTGCTGCACGCACAATTTGTTTTGTTTTTAACCCCTTCTTAACCCTGAAAGTACATTAATACACGTAACCATAACTCAAAATGCCGGACATTTGAGGCATTTAAGAAACTCCGCCCGGACAGCCCCGCAAAAGAGGACATGTCCGGTAAAAGTCCTCTTTTGCTAGCAGCTAACTGGCTACGATAGACTGACCATATGTCCTCTTTTCACCGGACATGTCCTCTTTTGCAGAGCTGTCCGGGTGGAGTTTCTTAAATGCCTCAAATGTCCAGCATTTTGAGTATTGTTTACACAATGTGCAGTACGCTACTTAATATGTCCGTGTGGAAACTCTTTCGGTTCACCTCCGCACCGAACCGAAACCCCCGTACCGAACGTCCATCCATCCATCCATTTTCTACCGCTTATTCCCTTTGAGGTCGCGGGGGGCGCTGGAGTCTATCTCAGCTACAATCGGGCGGAAGGCGGGGTACACCCTGGACAAGTCGCCACCTCTTCGCAGGGCCAACACAGATAGACAGACAACATTCACACTCACATCCACACACTAGGGCCAATTTAGTGTTGCCAATCAACTTATCCCCAGGTGCATGTCTTTGGAAGTGGGAGGAAGCCGGAGTACCCGGAGGGAACCCACGCAGTCACGGGGAGGACATGCAAACTCCACACAGAAAGATCCCGAGCCCGGCATTGAACCCCGTACCGAACGGTTCGATACAAATACACGTACCCCGTACCGTTACACCCCTAATATATATATATATATAAATATATATATATATACTGTATATATATATATATATATATATATATATATATATATATATATATATATATATATATAAACATACATACATACAAACTGTACATACATATATATATATATATATATATATATATATATCTATATATATATATATATATATATATATAAACATACATAAATATATATATACACAGTATAAATATGTATGTATGTATATATATATGTATATATATATATATATGTGTGAATGTGTCTGTATATGTGTCTATATATATTTGTGTTTGTGTGTATATATGTTGATATAGGTATATATCTGTGTATTTATGTGTATACATGCATGTGTACAGTATATATGTATATACGCATGTGTATGTATGTATATGTATATACATGTTTATTTGTGTATATATGGGTGTATATATTTGTATATACGTGTGTATATATACACCTGTATGTTTTTATGTTTATATATATGTATGTACATACAGTATGTGTGTGTATATATATGTATATATATATATATATGTATGTATTCTATATATATATGTGTGTATGTATGTGTGTATGTGTATATATGTATGTGTGTATGTGTATATATGTATGTATGTATATATATATATATATATATATATATATATATATATATATATATATATATATATATATATGTATATATATATATATATATATGTACTGTATGTATGTATGTGTGTGTGTATCTGTATATATGTGTATGTGTATATACAAACCCCGTTTCCATATGAGTTGGGAAATTGTGTTAGATGTAAATATAAACGGAATACAATGATTTGCAAATAATTTTCAACCCATATTCAGTTGAATATGCTACAAAGACAACATATTTGATGTTCAAACTGATAAACTTTTTTTTTTTGCAAATAATCATTAACTTTAGAATTTGATGCCAGCAACACGTGACAAAGAAGTTGGGAAAGGTGGCAATAAATACTGATAAAGTTGAAGAATGCTCATCAAACACTTATTTGGAACCTCCCACAGGTGTGCAGGCTAATTGGGAACAGGTGGGTGCCATGATTGGGTATAAAAACAGCTTCCCAAAAAATGCTCAATCTTTCACAAGAAAGTATGGGACGAGGTACACCCCTTTGTCCACAACTGCGTGAGCAAATAGTCAAACAGTTTAAGAACAACGTTTCTCAAAGTGCAATTGCAAGAAATTTAGAGATTTCAACATCTACGGTCCATAATATCATCAAAAGGTTCAGAGAATCTGGAGAAATCACTCCACGTAAGCGGCATGGCCGGAAACCAACATTGAATGACCGTGACCTTCGATCCCTCAGACGGCACTGTATCAAAAACCGACATCAATCTCTAAAGGATATCACCACATGGGCTCAGGAAGACTTCAGAAAACCACTGTCACTAAATACAGTTGGTCGCTACATCTGTAAGTGCAAGTTAAAGCTCTACTATGCAAAGCGAAAGCCATTTATCAACAACATCCAGAAACGCCGCCGGCTTCTCTGGGCCCGAGATCACCTAAGATGGACTCATGCAAAGTGGAAAAGTGTTTTGTGGTCTGACGAGTCCACATTTCAAATTGTTTTTGGAAATATTCGACATCGTGTCATCCGGACCAAAGGGGAAGCGAACCATCCAGACTGTTATCGACGCAAAGTTCAAAAGCCAGCATCTGTGATGGTATGGGGGTGCATTAGTGCCCAAGACATGGGTAACTTACACATCTGTGAAGGCACCATTAATGCTGAAAGGTACATACAGGTTTTGGAACAACATATGCTGCCATCTAAGCGCCGTCTTTTTCAGCAAGACAACGCCAAGCCACATTCAGCACGTGTTACAACAGCGTGGCTTCGTAAAAAAAGAGTGCGGGTACTTTCCTGGCCCGCCTGCAGTCCAGACCTGTCTCCCATCGAAAATGTGTGGCGCATTATGAAACGTAAAATACGACAGTGGAGACCCCGGACTGTTGAACGACTGAAGCTCTACATAAAACAAGAATGGGAAAGAATTCCACTTTCAAAGCTTCAACAATTAGTTTCCTCAGTTCCCAATCATTTATTGAGTGTTGTTAAAAGAAAAGGTGATGTAACACAGTGGTGAACATGCCCTTTCCCAACTACTTTGGCACGTGTTCATTATTATTTGCAAAAAAAAAAAAGGTTTATGAGTTTGAACATCAAATATCTTGTCTTTGTAGTGCATTCAATTGAATATGGGTTGAAAATTATTTGCAAATCATTGTATTCCGTTTATATTCTGCGCTGCTGACCCGTCTCCGCTCGGGATGGTGTCCTGCTGGCCCCACTATGGACTGGACTCTTACTATTATGTTGGATCCACTATGGACTGGACTCTCACAATATTATGTCAGACCCACTCGACATCCATTGCTTTCGGTCTCCCCTAGAGGGGGGGGGTTACCCACATATGCGGTCCTCTCCAAGGTTTCTCATAGTCATTCACATCGACGTCCCACTGGGGTGAGTTTTTCCTTGCCCGTATGTGGGCTTTGTACCGAGGATGTTGTTGTGGCTTGTGCAGCCCTTTGAGACACTTGTGATTTAGGGCTATATAAATAAAGATTGATTGATTGATTGATATTTACATCTAACACAATTTCCCAACTCATATGGAAACGGGGTTTGTATATGTATATATATATATATATATATATATATATATATATATATATATATATATATATATATATATATATACATATATATATATATATATATATATATATGTGTATACATATATATATATATTAATATGTGTATGTGTATATACACTATATTGTCAAAAGTATTTGGCCATCCATCCAAATGATGAGAATCAGGTGTCCTAATCACTTGGCCCGGCCACAGGTGTATAAAATCAAGCACTTAGGCATGGAGACTGTTTTTAAAAATATTTGTGAAAGAATGAGCCGCTCTCAGGAGCTCAGTGATTTCCAGCATGGAACTGTCATAGGATGCTACCTGTGCAACAAATCCGGTCGTGAAATTTCCTCACTCCTAAATATTCCAAAGTCAACTTTCGGCATTATTATAAGAAAATGGAAGAGTTTGGGAACAACAGCAACTCAGCCACGAAGTGGTAGGCCATGTAAACTGACAGAGAGGGGTCAGCGGATGCTGAAGCGCATAGTGTAAATAGGTCACCGACTTGCTGCACAGCCCGTTGCTACAGAATGCTCCAAACTTCATGTGACCTTCCAATTAGCCCACGTACAGTACGCAGAGAGCTTCATGGAATGGGTTTCCATGGCCGAGCAGCTGTCTCTCTAAGCCATACATGACCAAGTCCAATGCAAAGCGTCGGATGCAGTGGTGTTAAGCACGTCGCCACTGGACTCTAGAGCAGTGGAGACGCCTTCTCTGGAGTGATGAATGGCCCCTTAGTTCCAGTGAAAGGAACTTTGAATGCTCCAGGATACTAAAATATTTTGAACAATTCCATGCTCCCAACCTTGTGGGAACAGATTGAAGCGGGCCCCTTCCTCTTCCAACATTACTGTGCACCAGTGCACAAAGCAAGGTCCATAAAGACATGGATGACATAGTCTGGTATGGTTGAACTTGACTGGCCTGCACAGAGTCCTGACCTAAACCCGATAGAACACTTTTGGGATGAATTAGAACGGAGACTGAGAGCCAGGCCTTCTCGACCAAAATCAGTGTGTGACCTCACCAATGTGCTTTTGGAAGATTGGTCGAAAATTCCTATAAACACACTCCACAACCTTGTGGACAGCCTTCCCAGAAGAAATGAAGCTGTAATAGCTGCAAAAGGTGGACCAACATCATATTGAATGTCGATGGCACTTCAAGTTCATATGTGAGTCAAGGCAGGTGGTCAAATACTTTTGGCAATATAGTTTGTGTGTGTGTGTGTGTATATTTATATATATATATATATATATATATATATATATCTTTACAGCCAGCACGGTTAATTGTTTGGTTTTATATCATAAATGCTGATTTGTACTATTTCATTGTGTAATTATTTTGTTCAGAAAATGTGTTTTTAGTCAGTTCTTATAGTTTTGCAACACACGTTTTTGCTATTCTACACATAGTATTCAACGCTAAGATAAAGTGTTTGTTAGTAAACAGAATCATCACTACTACTGCAAACTACCCTTTGTAAAATGTATGTGGAATAATTTAGGGTGGCCCCTTTCAGAAAAGGAAACCTTTGTACAGCTAACCATCAATTTCGTCAAATCATTTTAATGGTTTGCTGCATATTATATTGGTCCCCTAGGAAATTCTGGGTTTTGTAAAATTTGGTAGATGAGGTTCAGAGACATTACTCTCATTGATTAAAAAAAAAAAACACTGTGGATTTGGTGGTAATTGATTTTGTTTTAACCTTGTAAAGACGCAAGGACGAGTAGTTTTAGTGCCTGTCAGGGGCGAGGCTGAATTGCCTGAACCAGCTGAACAGGCTAAACTGCTAACAGCTTTAAACTTAGACAAGTAGGTTCGACCAAGCTTTCATAACAATAATAATTTTGAAAAAGTTGCTGCTAGAAAGGTTAAAAAAACCAATACACTCGACAAATTAATCATGTTTATTGTATTACTTGTATGTTTAGAATTAGGGTTCCAAAGAAGCCGGCTATATATCATAGAGAGTTATTTTTTAAATTATTGTTTAGTTATTTTAGCTGTGTTGTAGAGTTTTCACCAAATCTGAGCCCATTAAAGTCACTACTGTTCAAGGGGAACTGCACTTTTTTGGAATTTTGCTCATAATTATCTATTATCTCATCCTTATATAAGACTAGCACACATGTTTTTCTTTTTTTTATGCATTCTGAGTAGTAAATAAATGCGAGCAAAAGTCTGCTTACAACAGAGCCTACGGGAGTCACTCTATTCTGCCGATAAAACACTTTAAAAAACATCCAAACACCTCAATTAAGGTTTTATATTCATGCTGTAAGTATATATGTAATGTAGTAACATAGAAATTTTAAGCATATGGAGCAAAATTTGCACATTAATTTCACAAATGCATCACAATGTTCACGTTTTCCTGCGACAACATCACTGATTACTACTAACTGCAGACTTTGAGAGCCAACAAACATGAAAAACATCACTTACTGTATAATATCTGCTGTCAGTGGGATGTTGACTGTTACGATGTTGATATATTCACGTTTAAATGACGAAAGGCTCATAATCCTCGTGAAGTAAACGGGGTGGAACCAAGCGCCTTTTGTGTCTTTCCCGCCTTTTTCGGGTATAAATTGGATGACAAAGTTGACCGATTTGTCGGATTATGTTGTAATCCTTCTACAATCAAGGTGAGATACATCATTTTTTATCTAGAATAAACTTCCACGAGCTCCGAGGCGAGAAAGCCGGTCACCAGCCGAGGATGTCAATATTGCTGCCAATATAAATAGATTGTCTCCATTGCTAATACTTGGTTAATATTCAGGTCACTAAATGTAATTGGTGCATTGTTGGCGGTTTTAGGATGGTTATTTAGAGGGCATAATAGAGGACCTTCCATTGATTTCATTGTAAGCAGACGTTTATTTACACTTATTTGCGAGTTAGAATGCATCAAAAAAATACATCTGTCTTTTTGTCTCTCATAATGATTGTGAACGATAGGAAAAATTCCCCAAAAAAGTGCAGTTCCCCTTTAAGAATGCATGAGAACATCTCTTAAGTCAGATTTTTATTTATTTAGATTCAAACCAAAAAATTACTGTTCTCCAGAGGAGGTCATTTCTGATAGTAAACTGCAGTTGAACCTTAGCCTATATCTAACTCTATTAATCAGTTTGTCTTGGATCTTTCTTGTTTAGTCAGCTGAATCTGGAAGACACCTTTCATAAAAGATAACCAATGCCATGAATATTAACCCCTCTTTTCAAAGCATGCATGCTAAATACTTTTCCTCTGTCTTAAAGCTTTATCTCATGGATACTCTGATTAAGACCTATGCTGCATCCATACCCCAAACCCCATACAAAACTGCATGTCCCCTTCCAAGGTGCTTGTCTTCTTGTCCTCCAACCTCTTTGTGTATGCAACAGTCAATATATCTGACTAATTTGATGAACTGTGCACAGAGAAAAGTTAATTTATTTCAGACTGCATGGTAGCCATGGTTACCATCTTATGAGTGCTCCAAAGACCATCTGGTCTAAATATTACCCCAGCGCTACTGACTTGCAGAATAGGCGTGTTTGCTGTGGTGTGCACATGTGTTTGATACATTAATCATCGTGATAAAACAAAGAGTGCCAAATATACACCTTTACAAATGTACATGTATTTGCTTAGTTGTTTGATGGAAAACGAATAGGAACAAAGACAGGTCTTCATAAAGACCCTATTCATTTTCCCTGCAAACAAGAGTAGAACATTTGTACACAAAGCAAAGCGATTCACAAATTCAGCTTTTAGTGTTACTTCATCCACGAGGCAGAAGCCTTCAAGTGTACAGATGTGATACACTCATGAGTGTGTTTATTTTGCAAATTTGTTTGCACTGCCAGTTTCAATATAAACAGGAAATTAAAATATTATGGAAGGAAAATATAAACATGGCACCCAGCACACATGCCAGACATTTTTTCTGAATGAAATATTTGAGCTACTCTATAAATTTCCAGCAAAAAAATCGCTTTTGCATAGTGACAATTTTTAATTTAAACATTCTGAATTCCTTATTTCATGTATTCCAAATTGTGACTGTTTCCTATTTTCATTGGCAAAGTTATTAAATATGTTTGGTCTCACATTAGAGTTGAATGGATTATTCAAACAGCTCCCTGGAAACCACTGATACATGTCTAACAATAGCCTGGTCTTTGAATCAGTCTTATGATCAGAAATGGCAAACATCGAGGAGCTACACGATTTATTATGTGTCATTGTAAGAAAATATGTTGTCGCAGAATCCCTTCAGCAGAGTTCAAAGCCTGAGCATGTCACATGAAGGCAAAATCACTGCCATTTACTTTGGGCAATCCAAATAATAATATACCAATCTCATATATGAACAGCTTGAAGGTTGACCGAAGTAGTGGATGATGTCAGTCAGAGCTTTTGGTTGTGTTACACTTCTGAATGCCATTGAGTACCAGCTGTCTTTTTTGTGCTTCATGTATGGACAACAGGGGGGCATGGGGGCCTAACCTTTTCAATGACAGCTTCCAGTAGTGAAACCCTCTATATCTGACAGACATTTGGGAAAGGACAAACAGCCTACCCATACAGTTGTTAAGGTTTCCGTGGGCAGCATTGAAATTGCCATATGTATGAAATCGCTGACATGCTTGTGATTTTTTTTTAATTAGGTCCTAAGGATTTTACTTCTTGCAAAGCCCAATGTTTGCACATTTTTTTATATGACTTGGTTCTTTTTGTATGGGTTTCTGTGTAGAGCTATTTCTTATCCAGATAGCGAAACTGTACTTTTTCAAACCCAGCTTCAGATAACCAAAATAGTCAAAACATTATGCTTAAGAATCGTTGAAGCTTAGTTACGGGCGAGTCAAGATAGTGTTTAAATTAGGATGGTTACGTAACCACCCACTTGCTGCACTACCAAACGTGAGGAAAGTGTTTGTAAACAGAGCGGCCACGTGCATGCGCTCATGCGGAGGAGGGTTTTGCGTCACTGCCCTCGCTGTCTTAACTCACACCCGTACATCGATACATGCTTACACGGCCTGTGTAACTCACCCTGACCCTGATCACCTTCAACTCCGTAATTACAGTTGTGCCTAAGTTGACTTAATATTGTGTCTTAATTGTTTTATAGCCAGAAGTGTTTTAAGACTTTTAAATAAAAGGAAGCCTCGTTAGAAATGATTCACACATTCAGTTTCACTTGCTATGCATTATTGTTAATTATTCACCAATCTCCGATTTGCTGCAGGTTTTACATGTTGTGGTATGGAGGTCTGATAGGTTTAAGCATGACACATTACAGTTCCTTTTCTAAAAACGTACACTTTTAAGTATTGTTCTTCCATCCAGTAAAACAACCCCCCAATTGCACACTAAGAAAATTGATAGTAAAGAAATCAATACTGCATTCTGTATCGCCATTTTGTCTCAGGGAAGCAGTCAAGCTTTGACCAGCCACCAAGAAGTGCGATCTGAAATGTCTAACCTGCCACTGGGCTTGATTTTCTGTTATTTGTGCAACAACCTCTGGGTGGAAATATGATGCGTGGGCTGGACATAGCAGGGTCAGAGGTGAAGGCCTGGGTGAGTGCTTGGGTATTGTCAGTGGCCAGCATTGTTGTGGAACACTATGGCAACTGGTCATTCTTTCCTTAAGGAGATATTGTCTTTGCCGTGGGAGTGACATAAAGGGGACTTGCAGCCATGACGAAGAAGCAATCCAACTGCACAGCTTTATCTCTAGGTGTGGATAGATGAGAGTCGCAATGTGAATGTGATTGATCTACTTGGCCCTTCCCCCTTCTTCAGCCCCCAGTTGGCCTACTCATGCTCTCAGTTCCTTTTCAGGTGCTGATGTAACAGCAGCAATGCAGCATCTCATGAAGACACGAGTAATATGGGATCTGATGATACAAATGTGCACAATGCCACAAAACAAAGTAAAATGGGCTACTATGGAAATTATACACATTTGGTTATTGCCTAAAAGGGAGCCAATTGTGGAGATACTACATAACCGTGTCTTCATTACTTAAAGGATTTTAAGTTTCAAAGCATTTGAAGTGCCAAATCCAAATCCTGAGCCAGGTTTTTATGATAATATTTCAATTTACTATAAATGGGTCAAAGAGATCACAATGCAAATGCATTCATATTATTTTGTGCAGTCACAACATCCTTAAAATACCAACACCCATTCAAAAGCACCTTGTGTTGCTATCTACAGGATAGTGTCAACTATCCTGTAGATAGTGGACTACATTTAGCATTGCTGGAAGACTTCATGTGTTTACTACATTAATATTTTAATAACCAATTTTGTAAAAATTGCCCTAGAATCAGTCAGAATGTTCTACCTTGCAGAAAGTATGCATCAGCATTTTTTTCCCCGAGGCACATTATGGTAACATTTCAACTGTAGCCTGAATACACAAGCCTAATACACAAACCAGAGGGAGATCTGTAATATTCTAATGAGTCATTCAGATGTTAATCATTAAGTGGCACTTAGCGAATGCAGAATAAATAACAACCAATTAGCTAGTTGCTGTTAATGCCAGGCTTAGCACTGGTTAACAAATTTGGATTTACATGTTATCGTAAGTACTAATTGCAATGCAAACCATTATTACTTGAGCACAAATGCTGTTTTAGTAAGCAATTGCTAATAAGTACAGACACTTTAAAGTAGATTTATACATATACAAACCTATATTGTAAAAATTGTGTGTCTTGGGATACATTTCTAAAGAAATCTTACTACTATCTTAAATTTAGAAAAAGAAAAACAAGCCGGAAAGTTCCTGTTGCCTTAAGTTAATGGTGTATTCGGATAGAGTTTCTACAGGCCACAGCTTTCTGACCTTCCCTGGCTCCACTGCACTCTTTGCCTCCAAAAGTGTCCTTTCTCTTGCCTCTCTAAGGGATTTGCCTTTGTGTCTGCTTGTCATTCAACGGTGAATGCAATGAAAGCTGATTCACTGAGATGCACAAAACTAGAAGGTATTTGCTAGTTACTACAGTCCGGCTTGGACTTTTACTCCCTGACGTAGTCTGTACACAAAACTGTGCTAACAAACACATACTCAGAGATATGCAAAGAAAGCTTCAGATAACTTGATTTAACATAGTATAAGGGCAGTTGTCAATCTGTTGAAAAATGTTCTATTATATACCAAATGCAAACAGAATACAATACACCCCCTCTGAAACATACCTTTAAAAATTAAATGCTCAGAAAGACCGGCGACAGAAAGCCGTGTGAGCTAATGGAAAAACTTAACAACAAGCAGTCTGAAGAATACAAATGTTCCATTGTGTTCAAAATCACCAAACACTTTGAATGTGGTGAGCAAAAGAAAATAAGAAACGTGTCTCTCAGTCTAAGCAAGCAAAAAAAAGAAAGAAAAATGTCAGCCATGTTGAAGTAGCTTAATCTAAAATCCCCTCCTTATTATGCTGGCTCTTGCTTTTGCGGTGGGGGACGTTAGCTGTTTCTAGCCCGGCTCGCAAAAGCTCCTAAATAAAATACACCCTGTTTAAAGAAAAAAAGGTTAAGCAGTGCATTAACCCTCTTGGCAAATCCTCACCTTATTTTGCGTCCTTCCACTATGTAGAAATTCCAACAAACCGTCTGGATCTCCTCTTTTACAAATCCTAAAGGGCAGCCATCTTGCCTCCTTCTGTTCTTCTATGAAACAGACTATCCTCTACATCAATATTCATGCAAACCAGTCTGACGTCTGCTCTCATCATCAGGAGAAGCCGGGTGTCGCTGTTTGCCGGCCAGAGAATCGCAGTCTATGCGACTCGGGTTTAAGGCAGTCGTGGAACGCAGAGTTGGCAAAAATGTGCATGCAGGTCATGGGGAAGATCCTTGCTTTGCCGGCAAACTCAAATAGTCACCAATTCACTTTCCTGCTGAGTCTTTCCCACACAAAGGGACAGGTTTTCTTTCCCCCCTTGTGCTCCCTCCTCTCTTTTTCTTCTTCCCTCAGCCGCACACAATAGTGAACACTATGATGGCTGCCCTCAAGCAATGGAGTGGATTCAGGACAGGACTCCACACCCCACGATTTGTTAAATATTGCACTGGTCTCAACTGTCTAACTGTGGCAGCGTAGATGTCTCCTCCCCTCTTCTCTCTCGGGGAGGAAACCTAGCGGCTTTTTTCCCCCTCCTTTTTCACTCTAAGTGCATTGACTTCCTTCCATTTTCTGTCTCGTATCAGCCACCAGTTACGCAATTTTTTTCCTTTCACAGTGTAACAGTGCCAATGTTTTGAGAGCATTGCAGTAACAATCAGATACCAGGCCAGTTTGGAGTGTGACCAGTTTGCCAATAGACTCATTTCCACCGGCTGTGTCTTATTTTGGTATGCCTCGGCTGGCTGGCTGGCTCATTTTTAGAGTGGGGCGTAAGACAACTCTCCGGCCCTCATGTTGGCTGCATTTTTTGCTCAGTGCGCCTGCCAAGACCCTCCTCCTGTTGACACTGGCCACGTGGACTTGCAAAAGATAGACAGCCGAGAGGAAACACCGCCGTGTATATTTCCAAAAACTTCAAATCCCCGTACTATGTTACTAAATATGCTACAGTCGAGCAAGTACTACGACCTAAGATTGTCTGAACAATGGTTGCAGCTTCTGTTGATGTTTAACATACAGTAAATAAACACACAACAGAACATTTAAAAAAAAAAGTACCAACACTCTAGTTGTTTGCAATTACTGAATTGCCACTACTAACAGGTGGGTTAGAAAATAATTGGCCTTTGGATGCAGCTTGAGCTCAGATGCAGACCCCTCCTCTTCTCTACCAGCCACTGCCTTGCTTGCTGTGACATTTGTTGACTCAATAGTTTCGGGCTCAGAGCAGAAAAGGAGATTTGTTTTTACACAGAATGGGGGAGGGGAAGCTGCCAGAAGAGAGAGGAGGAGTCACTTTAACTTGTAGCACACATTCTTTCTGGACAAAATAGACCCTTTTTAAGTCAAATCATTCATTTGGAATTTGAAACAGTTTCTATCTGGTACATTTTTTACTTGCAGTAGTTGTTTTGATGTAGTCTTAATCATTGTGGCTATACATACACTATTCTGCTGAAAGGAATAGTGGTAGTAAATACCGTATGAGGAACATAGTCTTTTTTTATGAGGAACTGCGTTGCTATAACTGAACATGAGTTCTAAACCTTGACACAAACAGGAACAAGTGTTAAGGTTAAGGTCAAGGTCAAGGGTTCTTTATTGGTGCTCAACGGTAAGATTATAATACATGGCATTTGCATAGTACCTTGTTGGACCCTACAAGATAAAACAAATAGTTTAATTTATTATTTATTCTGTCAGTGGTCAACAAAATAATCCATGAGTTCATAAATTGACAATTTTACAGTTTGACAGGGTTTAGGCTGAAGTTAAACACTTATTTCGCCTAACCCTATTAACAAACTCAAATACAAGATGTCGTAAAACCAGCAGACATCGCGCTCTGATCTTGAGCTTCAGAGCTTCAAATAAAAAAACTAATTAAATTAAATTAAGATATAGTATCTAGACGAAGACGGCTTGTAAGCTTTGATATATTAATCAAAGTCTTGAGATATTAATTTAAGAGTTGAACATCTCTTAGGGGTGTCTTGAATCATCCAGTGTGATTATATTAGCAAGTTGTTTCTGGTGTCCGTCTCATTTGGGTTGAACACATTCTGCCATGGTTGCAGAAGAATCTAGAGACTTGCAGGTTTGCACTTGAACACTCCTCCATACACGTTATGATGACATGCTGACGGAGACAACGAATGACATCAAAATGTTGATTCCCCAGATAAGCCGTTAATATTTCAGTGAATGAAAGAGAAGCCACCAATCCGTCAGAGCAGAAGAGTTAACTGACCATTGACACCTCACCATGATTCATGCTGCAGGACTCTTGTTGTTGTTTGGACTGGTCCTGCCTCCCTCTCTACCTGCCTGAGGCCAATCCTGTACTCTGGAAAGTAGTAGGTTAAGTCAATGACTAAATGACCAATTCAGAGTTTGGTTGATCTCGTATTCAAAGAACTGTATATCCAACTCCCATAAAAAGTACTATCACAAATTACCTAGCATGTAATTTTAAAATGGCTGCAGTAACTTCGCCGTCTGTATTGTTGTCTCACCAGGCAATTCCCACCCCACTCAGAGCTACTGTACCTCGTAAATCGGAGATTATCTTGTCATTCCTCTCACCCTGTCACATTTCAAAGGGATAGAGGCGTGTGCCGTCACCTCAAATGTAAACACAGAGCGGTGGCCTCACACTGACCCTGGGTCATCAAAATGTGAGGCACACTTGTCACTTGACTGACTTCACACTTTCAAACCAGCAGGAGAACATTGATGTTGGATAAACTACTGCCATGATTGGAAAACCCAAGTCTGTGATCATGGTTTTAGAAAGACGGTTGTAACTTGTAGTTGGAATTTCGAAATAGTCTGACAAGGCTTAATTTCCATGTATTGTATTTCTTGTGTACTTTTTATTGTTACAACCACTCTTCATTTAGTTTAGTTATACTATTAGCATCCACAATTGCCTATGAAGGCACTGTAAGTGCTGTGGTACACGTTCATCTACTGTAGCTATCTCAGTTAAAGGTCCTTATTCCAGATAAATGTGGGATCATATCAAGAAAGTCACTCCACATAAAAAACTCCCAAAATCCTGCAAATTTAAAAACAAGACTCCAGTATACACCATATGCTTTTAATGTACACAGTCTGTTTCCCTTTATCACAGCCAACAACCTGAGTTGAAAATAGAAATTCTTGAAACCGGGTTTTTAACAATGACATTACTTTGTCGTTTTCTTTGTCCTAAAATGTTAGTCTTCATATTTGGCATTAAATCATTTGCGCCTCAACAACTTGGAGGTGATTAAAGCAGTGCTTTACAATCTTGGCGTTGACAGAGAGCGGGTAACATGTAACACTTAATTGTTAGTACTAGGCTGATGAAGCTGGTAAAAGCATCACTTCTCATAATCACTTCTGTAAGCACACATCTCACCTGAGGCAATCCCAACACACATACAGTCTTTATTCAGGGCAATAACATTGTGTCCTCTGCCTGGCCTAATACACAACAATCTGACCCCCCCAACAAGATGTTACCCACTTCTGCCCCTCCTACTGCAGTTAACCTAAAAGACAAGAGAGAGTCGTTAGTGTCTTCCTCACATAGCCTAATTGTTTAAGTCACTACAGGGGATCTTGAGTAGGGTGCTTTAGCTGGGAAATGACTGAAAGCGAGTGAGAGTAAAGTTTTTAAGAGCTCTAATTATAAAATGCTAAATTGCACAATCAATGTATTCTGTAGTCCTATTTTTTGTGGATTTTCTAACATTGTAAAACTGTGGCTGTGCGTGTCATCAAACGATTGACAGAGTTGCTCTTGGACACAGCAGGGATAGAGAAGGCCGATCACGGCCTGCCGCCGTTCCCGTGGTGACCAACCGCTTCTTAGAGGTTTAAGAGCTGGTTCCCGCATTCAGGCTGCAGGTGCTACCACCCCTTATAATGCCCTCCGGCCCAAGCCTCCATAGGGACGACCTTAATAAAGAGCGGGAAACCCTTTTTTTGGAAGCTTGTAAGCTTTTCACCCAGTTCTCCAATCCTTTGTCCCAAGGAAAATTGCATGGCCCCTGTTGTTTCTTGGGCTTTTTTCCATTTTAAGAAAATGTGAGAAACCTGATTCTTGATTATAAACTTCCAACTGGATTTGTCGTGTAATGCTGATCAATTTCCGATTTGTTCATACTTCAAAACAAAATTTCCTATTGAGATTGTGTTATACAATATTTGGCCATATTTTCTGTCCTATGCAGTATTTTACAACCAGTCACGCAAGATCATTAAGCCCTTGAAGAGTTGAGGTTCCATAAACCTTACGTACGTTGTTACATATAGAATTATGAATGTACTTTTATTATTATTTAGAAAGGTTTTCTTGAACACACAAATCAATTCCATGTTGAAGTTTCCTCAAGAAAACTGCTCATATCAAATTTTAACTAGAGTAAGAAGTAGATCATAAGACTTACACTTTATCTTAAAGATCCTACAGACATTGACAAAGTGGTCACTGCAAATTTGATTGTGTTTAGATGGCTCCACTTGACTAGAGCAAAAGGTTCAATAGCAGGCACTTTTCTTTGAGATTTCCAGTTCATTTTATCATGTATTATAACAACCAATAATGTAGTTTTCTTTTACTCTATCAATATCTACTCTATTTGTATATGTATTTGACTTTCTTTTCTGTTACCAAATAGCATTTATTTTATTTTTTCTGAGATGAAAGAATAGTCTGTTTTTGTCAAACCGACTCTTTAATTTATGAATTTATTCTGTTATGTGTATTAGCTTCTGCGTGTTCTCTCCTGAACAAAATTCTGTCGTGCCATCCGCAAATAGTACTACCTATTAGTCCTTTGTAACTTTACAAATATCGATTATATAAAGATTGAACAATGTTGGTCCAAGTATTGATCCCTCGGGTACGAAGCAAGATATTTCTAGCTCTGTTGACCTATTTTCAATTATCTTTAAATATTGTGTCCTGTAGGTTAAGTAGCTGCTTTCCCTGTTCAGGACTAATCCACAATGCCATAGCACTCTAATTTGTTGATTAAGATATTATAACTAAATGTAAATGTAAATGGGTTGTACTTGTATAGCGCTTTTCTACCTTCAAGGTACTCAAAGCGCTTTGACAGTATTTCCACATTCACCCAGTCACACACACATTCACACACTGATGGCGGGAGCTGCCATGCAAGGCGCTAACCAGCAGCCATCAGAAGCAAGGGGTGAAGTGGCCTGCCCAAGGACACAACGGACGCGACCAGGATGGTAGAAGGCGGGGATTGAACCCCAGTAACCAGCAACCTTCCGATTGCTGGCACGGCCACTCTACCAAAATAATGCAGACGAGGCGTGTTGGCTGAGTTCTTGACTTTTACTTTCACAGCGTGCTCAAAACCTCATTCTTAGCTGCCGGGTGGCGACATGCAACAACACTCCCGTTGCATGCTGGGTAGTGTAGTTGTTATTTTCCCTAGCTCATAACATCACATCTTTCCCCCTATAAAGAAATAATGTTAACTCAATAAAGTCTATTTCTTTTTTTAGCTTTAACTTTTCATTTTTTAGCATTGTAACCACATTTGCAAACAACGTTTCTCTTCATAGAATTTTCTTTCAATAAAGACGTAAAGTGCAAAAATGTCAAAGCATCATAACAAACAGTTATGTCAAATAGCAGCAGAAGTGCACTTTTTGAAGAGCTGTATTATTTTCAGTTGTGTGCCCAAGGGACTGATTTTATTTAACACTATATTATTGTTTATACACCTATAGTGATCACAGAGACAGGTTGTTTTTGTGTTACTGTATATATTTGTTTTTCTGGAAAAATCAAACACTTAATATACTTTGGGTAACAACAGTCAATATCTATTTATTTTATTTTATTTTTTTAAGGGGGGAACAGTCAATATTTATTTATTTATTAGATTTTATTTTTTTCTTATATAATAAAAGTGAGCTTTTGTTAAACCAAATATTGTGTGGTTTTTTCCATATACAACAACCTATCTGTACTCGATAAGAGAATCGATTAGGAATCGGTTCGATAAGAGGATTCGATAATAGGCTCGCATTCGATAATTTCTTATCAAACATCATCCCTACTTGACAGAGCATGGCAGAGCACAAACCAAGAATGAAGTTGAAGGAATTGTCTGCAGACCTCCAAAACTGGATTTCTTAAGGCACAAATCTGGGGAAGGGTACAGAAAAATATCTGATGCCTTGAAGGTCCAAATGAGCATAGTGGCCTCCATCCTCCTAAACGGAAGACGTTTGGAACCACCAGGACTCTTCCTTGAACTGGCCAGGCGTCTAAACCGAACAATTGGGGAAGAAGGGCCCTAGTCAGGGAGGTGACCAATAACCCAATGGTCATTCTGTCAGAGCTACAACATTTCCCTGTGGAGAGAGGAGAAACGTCCAGGCCAGACAAAGGCCATTCCTTGGTAAAAAGCACATGACAGCCCGCCTGGAGTTTGCAAAAATGCACCTGAAAGACTCTCAGACCATGAGAAACAAAATTATCTGGTCTGATGAGACAACGATTGAACTCTTTGGTGTGAACTAATTGTGTCAAATGCTTTTATTAGATCCAGCTGCACACCGTTTGCCATCTATTGCATTGGTTATTTCTTCTGTTATCTGTAGCTAGGTTTACAACATCAATAGAAAAGAATGTAAAAGTTGTGGCTAGATTTATATTACCACTAAATGTTTAGACCTTCCTATGTACTTAATCTGTACATAGGATTTTTTAATATGTACTTATTATTCTTCAACAATACAAGTTGGCCTTCACAGGCTTTAGAAAAAAATAGACAAATGTAATTGAAGACCCCTGTACAAGGCTCTGGTGTAGTTTAAGAGCAGATGATGACCTCTGCTGGTGAGTTAGAACTCCTTCCATGAGTCACTGCTTCTGGGACAGAATGTTTTCTATTCGTTTCAGCTTTTGCTTAACTCTTTAGGTGACAATCCAATTTCATTTTTCGACATGCTCTAAGTCGCATTGACATTCCCTATCCCAGGGGTCGGCAACCCAAAACGTTGAAAGAGCCATATTGGACCAAAAACACAAAAAACGAATCTGTCTGGAGCCGCAAAAAATTAAAGGTCTTATATAAGTGTTATAATGAAGGCAACACATGATGTAAGTGTCTATATTAGTTATATTAGACTACTATCAAAATGACTTTACAAGTCTTATATAAGTGTTATAATGAATACAACACATGACGTAGGTGTCTATATTAGCTATAATAGTCTACTATTAAAATGACTTTAAAAGTCTTATATAAGTGTTAATGAAGACAACACATGATGTAAGTGTCTATATTAGCTATAATAGCCTATTGGCTGAAGCAAATCTTTGTTGACAGAAATGTTGAAATGTAATATTTATTCTACACATTTTTACAACATTAGAAACCATTAGTAAATCAGAGGCTACTCAGAAGGTGAGATAACTCCTGGAAATGACTGGCTTTTAATGGCCAAATGTACAGATGTGTGTGTCCAAGTTGTAGGAAACGGCAGGCTGTCGTCTTTTAATAGATTTATTACAATCTTTGGCAAGCTAGGTAATGTTTGCTGTGGTCTGGAACAACATGGCACACAAACAACTATCAGAAATGCAGTCAATATTACATACAGATAATGTGTCATGAGACATGCAAAACTAAATTATATACAAAGAAGATAAAAGTAAAGGAAATTAACTGAGCTCAAATATACCTACAAATGAGGCATAATGATGCAATATGTACATACAGCTAGGCTAAATAAAAAGTTAAAGTTAAAGTTAAAGTACCAATGATTGTCACACACACACTATGTGTGGCGAAATTATTCTCTGCATTTGACCCATCACCCTTGATCACCCCCTGGGAGGTGAGGGGAGCAGTGGGCAGCAGCGGTGGCCGCGCCCGGGAATCATTGGGGTGATTTAACCCCCAATTCCAACCCTTGATGCTGAGTGCCAAGCAGGGAGGTAATGGGTCCCATTTTTATAGTCTTGGTGGATTTGGTGGACAAAATGAGACAAAGGAGTAATGGAAGATTTTACATGTAAACAAACTGTTGCGTCACAGTCCACACTATGGTGAGTTCAAGAACTGCCGAAATTAGTAGGACAAAGCGATGTTCACCAAATACTGTCATCAGTGAAGCATACACACAAACATATTAAACGTGGACGGCGTGGACGGCGTGGCGCAGTGGAAGAGTGGCCGTGCGCGACCCGAGGGTCCCTAGTTCAATCCCCACCTAGTACCAACCTCGTCATGTCCGTTGTGTCCTGAGCAAGACACTTCACCCTTGCTCCTGATGGGTGCTGGTTAGCGCCTTGCATGGCAGCTCCCTCCATCAGTGTGTGAATGTGTGTGTGAATGGGTAAATGTGGAAGTAGTGTCAAAGCGCTTTGAGTACCTTGAAGGTAGAAAAGCGCTATACAAGTACAACCCATTTATCATTTAAACAGTGGACTGTCTAACAATTGGGAAGGTTTGTGTCATGTTTTGTCCTCAAACAAAAAAACATACTAAAACAAAAAATTATTTTCGCCCCCATCTTTTTCCATTTTCAATCCTTTTTTAAAAATGCTCCAGGGAGCCACTCGGGTGGCGTTAAAGAGCCGCGTGCGGCTCTCGAGCTGACCCCCACCCTATCCGGTCATTTTGACCAATAAGTTAATGATAGGTCAGCAGTCCTAGCAATAGGGATGGATGTATATTAAGTACTGATATTTTTTTGTTACTGGTTCCTAATTGGGTCGGTCTAAGAGGACCGTTAAAATTCTGGACTTTTTTTTTTTTATCCGTTATTTTGACACGCACGCACTGTCACATTCAGTCAGGTGCTGCTGTAAAGCATAAAAAAAAGACAAAGCAGAACAGCCAAGCTTTTACCACCACACTTCCGGTTACAAGTTAAACGGAAGTAAACAAAATCATGGAATTACATGTCACTGGAATGGCGGACGGAATCAGTGTTTGCTAAAACAGAATCTAAATGCGGAAATTTGCGGAAATTGTCGTATAGTGATGCTGCCATTGTGAGGAAATCATGTTTACACTCACCTCCATGGAGGCCGGCCAGCCAGGTGCCAGCACTTTAGCCGGCAGCACTGCATTCTTCTCGAGTCATCTCTCATCAAACTTCAAAACTACCTCAGAGATACAGTTCATAAATGACTTCCACTTGTGTGAAGTGAAATATATTTACATAGCGCTTTTCTCTGGTGACTCAAAGCGCTTTACATAGTGAAACCCATTATCTAAGTTACAAACCCCGTTTCCATATGAGTTGGGAAATTGTGTGAGATGTAAATATAAACGGAATACAATGATTTGCAAATCCTTTTCAACCCATATTCAATTGAATGCACTACAAAGACAAGATATTTAAAGTTCAAACTCATAAACTTTATTTTTTTTTTGCAAATAATAATTAACTTAGAATTTCATGGCTGCAACACGTGCCAAAGTAGTTGGGAAAGGGCATGTTCACCACTGTGTTACATCACCTTTTCTTTTAACAACACTCAATAAACGATTGGGAACTGAGGAAACTAATTGTTGAAGCTTTGAAAGTGGAATTTTTTCCCATTCTTGTTTTATGTAGAGCTTCAGTCGTTCAACAGTCCGGGTTCTCCGCTGTCGTATTTTACGCTTCATAATGCGCCACACATTTTCGATGGGAGACAGGTCTGGACTGCAGGCGGGCCAGGAAAGTACCCGCACTCTTTTTTTACGAAGCCACGCTGTTGTAACACGTGCTGAATGTGGCTTGGCATTGTCTTGCTGAAATAAGCAGGGGCGTCCATGAAAAAGACGGCGCTTAGATGGCAGCATATGTTGTTCCAAAACCTGTATGTACCTTTCAGCATTAATGGTGGGCCTTCACACATGTGTAAGTTACCCATGCCTTGGGCACTAATGCACCCCCATACCATCACAGATGCTGGCTTTTGAACTTTGCGTCGATAACAGTCTGGATGGTTCGCTTCCCCTTTGGTCCGAATGACACGATGTCGAATATTTCCAAAAACAATTTGAAATGTGGACTCGTCAGACCACAGAACACTTTTCCACTTTGCATGAGTCCATCTTAGATGATCTCGGGCCCAGAGAAGCCGGCGCCGTTTCTGGATGTTGTTGATAAATGGCTTTCGCTTTGCATAGTAGAGCTTTAACTTGCACTTACAGATGTAGCGACAAACTGTATTTAGTGACAGTGGTTTTCTGAAGTGTTCCTGAGCCCTTGTGGTGATATCCTTTAGAGATTGATGTCAGTTTTTGATACAGTGCCGTCTGAGGGATCGAAGGTCACGGTCATTCAATGTTGGTTTCTGGCCATGCCGCTTACGTGGAGTGATTTCTCCAGATTCTCTGAACCTTTTGATGATATTATGGACCGTAGATGTTGAGATCCCTAAATGTCTTGCAATTGCACTTTGAGAAACGTTGTTCTTAAACTGTTTGACTATTTGCTCACGCAGTTGTGGACAAAGGGGTGTACCTCGCCCCATCCTTTCTTGTGAAAGACTGAGCATTTTTTGGGAAGCTGTTTTTATACCCAATCATGGCACCCACCTGTTCCCAATTAGCCTGCACACCTGTGGGATGTTCCAAATAAGTGTTTGATGAGCATTCCTCAACTTTATCAGTATTTATTGCCACTTTTCCCAACTTCTTTGTCACGTGTTGCTGGCATCAAATTCTAAAGTTAATGATTATTTGCAAAAAAAAAATAAAAAAGTATCAGTTTGTTAGAAAATGGATGGATGGATCAGTTTGAACATCAAATATGTTGTCTTTGTAGCATATTCAACTGAATATGGGTTGAAAATAATTTGCAAATCATTGTATTTCGTTTATAATGACATCTAACACAATTTCCCAACTCATATGGAAACGGGGTTTGTACATTTAAACCAGTGTGGGTGCCACTGGGAGCAGGTGGGTAAAGTATCTTGCCCAAGGACACAATGGCAGTGATTAGGATGGCGGTATCAGGGATCGAACCTGGAACCCTGAAGTAGCTGCAGGCACAGCCGCTCGACCAATCGAGCCACGTGCTGGTGATATGTTGTTGTTTTTTTTTGCAAATTTGATGACTACTCGTCGTCCAAAATCTGTGAAAAGTGCTGTGCTGCTACTGCCAATGCTCAGAAGTTGTGGCCTCGACCACCGATCTCCGTTGGCAAGTTCATGATAATTTGAGAGCTTCTAACCCCGGATTTCCACTGGATACGAAACGGCTGGTGAACAAAACCGCCAAGGAACAGCACAGCCATCCACAGCCCTGCGATCTCCACCGCTGTTGTATTGTGGCTCCGTCGTGCAGCGAAATGGCGCAGACTTTTACGAGATATTGCAAATCCGCTCGTATTACGTGATAAGGGAAGTTGTAATAAAGCGAACTGCAAACAGTTTATCCTGTTATTCCATAGGGGCAGAAGCAAATAAACTCGGTCCTGCCAATAATGAAATAGACCCCCCTTTTAGACCAGTTGGTCTGCCGTTACGCCCATAAAACCCAATAAATAACAATCCAAAAACCGCCACCAAAACTCCATTTACATTTCGCGACTTGAATATTAACCAAATATTAGTGATATTACTATAAGCGCTAACGCAGACCAACTATTTATAGCAGCACTGTGATCCTACCTTGTGTGGCTATGTTGACATCATCGGCTGGTGAGCTGCTTTCTCACGTTAGAACTCCTGGAAGTTTATTGTAGATCAGAAATAATGCCTCTCACCTTGATAGTAGAGGAAGTAATCTGACAAGGCGGCACACTTTAACAGCCAATTTAGACCAGGAAATGGCGAGAAAGACACAAAAGACACTTGGTTTTTGTAACCCCCTTTTCTTTGCGAGATCATTCTTTATCTAAATCATGGGTGTCAAACTCTGTAACCTGTATCGCTGTTGATCAAGTATGCGTTGCATTCACGTGTGTGTGTTTACAGAAGCTGCACATATATTGTGACTGGGCGGGCACGTTGTTGGAAGGGATGAAAAGCGGACGTGACGACAGCACGTAGAGAACGTTAAAGGCAGTGCCTTTAAGGCACGCCCCCAAGACTATGGTCCGGTTGGACTACGAGATATAATGACTGATGAACACCTTCGTTGGATAATGAAGGTTGCCTCAGCTCAAAGCCTGAGCTCCGACATTAATAAACTAGCATCCAAGAAAAGATGGCAGGTATCTGGCTTGGGCACATCAGATTAGATCAGTGTGTTGCAAACTGAGTAGTCCTGAATGGTTGGTTTATTCATTGTTATTTTATTTTCAAATATATTAGCCTGTGGAAAAAGTTAATGTTGATATTTACCTCAGAAGGCTGCAATTAGAAAAGAGGCATTCAATTTTTATTTAAATTGTAATTGATATGCCATTGATATTTTTTAATCATTATTATTATTATTATTTGAAACTCGATTTTGCATGTCACTATAAAGTTATATAAGCCTTGTTTGTTCAATATTCAATGCAAAACTTGTTTGGGTCCCTATTAAAAGGTTAATTTGTTCAACATTGGCCCGCGGCTTTGTTCAGTTTTAAATTTTGGCCCACTCTGTGTTTGAGTTTGACACCCCTGATCTAAATGGTAATATATGAACATACTCTAGCGGTCAGCATCCTAATTACAGCAGACATTGTATAGTAAATGATGTTCCATTATGTTTGTTGGCTCTTGTGAAGTCTGCTGTGAGTAGTAATTTGTGATGTTGTCAAAGAAAAAAACGAATGTTGTGATGCGTTTTTTAAATTATTGTGCCGCCGTATGCTTTAAATGGATGTTTTTAAGGGCTCTATAGGCAGAATAGAGCAACTCATTTCGGCTTGTTTAATTGCATTAAAAAACATAGGGATTGTGAATGATAGGTAATATAAAACATTTTTTTTGCATGCAACTCGAAGCATAACAAATAGCTGAGAGACAGCTCTTGTCTCAAAACACTCTTATGCTAGGGCACCTTTAATTTGATGCAAGACATAGTAGAGTTGTTAGTATTGTTAACATCTTAAAACAGATTAGGTGACCACAGATGACGCGCTAGCTGTTCAAAGTCGGGACCCGGGGTGGACCACTCATCTGTGCATCAGTTGGGGACGTCTCTACACTGCTGACCTGTCTCCAGTCAAGATGATCCCCTGCTGGCCCCACTATGGACTGGACTCTCACACTATTAACTAGATCCACTCGATGTCCATTGCACCGGTCGCCCAGGGGTGGGAATCCCACATCTGCGGTCCCCTCCAAGGTTTCTCATTGTAGCCCATTGGGTTGAGTTTTTCCTTGCCCTAATGTGGGATCTGAGCCGAGGATGTCGTTGTGGCTTGTGCAGCCCTTTGAGACACTCGTGATTTAGGGCTATATAAATAAACTTTGATTGATTGATTGATTGTTTTAACCCTCAAACTTTTTCCTCACACACTTGGAACACGTTTGTTATCCATTATGGACTATACCGAGGACTGTGACCAAGACGCACCTCTACGGTTCGTAGTTTGGAAAGAGTCGATGTGCTGTCCAGAAGCAACTGCCCGCTCTTTTGTTGTTCTGCACGGGCAGCTCAAGCCTTCTTTTCAGATCCTACGGATGTGAAATGATCTCTTTATCTGCTTGAGATTTGGGTTCCACCCAGTGCACATAGCTGTCCATCACCAGACAAGCATCTCTTCCTCTGAACTGCTGAGCCATAAAATTTTTTAAACAAAGATGAAGCGGAAATAAAAGATTTGGTCGAAGCCATAATTTTAAAATGAAAGACACTTGGCATTCAGCACAGAATCTCTTCGAGTGTGTGGCCATGGGGTAATTAAGGTGATGTTTTGCAGCTTGGTGGCAGCTGTGGCGTGACACATAAGCTCCCTTCCGCAGCCCATCAATGATTGGCGCCAGTCCTTGGCTTTGACCTTGCTGTCGCTCTGCCCACGCGGCCGATGAGCAGGAGATGTCTGATGATCAATCTCCGCGGCATTTGCACTTGCGGAAAAACGCAGGATAGTGGCCGGACATGATTTGCAAGCACGGATGCACTGTTCCTCTTGTAAACATGAAAACAAACATGCACACGTTATCCTATTGCGTGCTCGGATAGATATTTGTATTTAATTAGTAACACGGGCTGCAGATCATTAGAAAGTATTGATGAGTCAAGAGATGACAAGATTTTAAAAGGGCAGGTGCTCAGAAAAGCACCAGCATACACTTTAGTCGTGTTTGTTGTGTGGCTCTTTTTGTCAGACCACAAACACTATAATTTAGAACCTTTTACTGTAAATTTGACTGATAATTATAGTATTTTTCCAGCAACACAAAGTCAACACGCCATTCGAGCATATCACAATTTGACCCGAAATAAGAATTATTTTTTTCTCATACAAAAAAGTCGGAGTCAGTTAAGCTAGAACCCCCATATTTGCGGCCCCTTTTAAGTAGGGATGTCCGATAATGGCTTTTTCCCGATATCCGATATTGTCCAATTCTTTAATTACCGATACCGATATCAACCGATATATACAGTCGTGGAATTAACACATTATTATGCCTAATTTGGACAGGTATGGTGAAGATAAGGTACTTAAAAAAATAAAAAATAATAATAAGATAAAGAAATTAAAAACATTTTCTTGAATAAAAAAGAAAGTAAAACAATATAAAAACAGTTACATAGAAACTAGTAATTAATGAAAATTAGTAAAAATTAACTGTTAAAGGTTAGTACTATTAGTGGACCAGCAGCACGCACAATCATGTGTGCTTACGGACTGTATCCCTTGCAGACTGTATTGATATATATTGATATATAATGTAGGAACCAGAATATTAATAACAGAAAGAAACAACCCTTTTGTGTGAATGAGTGTAAATGGGGGAGGAAGGTTTTTTGGGTTGGTGCACTAATTGTAAGTGTATCTTGAGTTTTTTATGTTGATTTAATAAAAAAAAAAAACGATACCGATAATAAAAAAAACGATACCGATCATTTCCGATAATACATTTTAACGCATTTATCGGCCGATATTATCGGCAGGCTGATATTATCGGCAGGCCGATATTATCGGACATCCCTACTTTTAAGGTTTCTCGTTGTTCCCATTGGGTTGAGTTTTTTTCTTGCCCTGATGTGGGATCTGGCCGAGGATGTTGTTGTGGCTTGTGCAGCCCTTTGAGACATTTGTGATTAAGGGCTATATAAGTAAATGTTGATTGGCGACTTGTCCAGGGTGTACTCCGCCTTCCGCCCGAATGCAGCTGAGATAGGCTCCAGCACCCCCCGCGATCCCAAAAGGGACAAGCGGTAGAAAATGGATGGATGGATGGTTGAGAGGTGGAGATATTTATACATTCAAACTAACAGGTGGCGCCAAAGCACTTCTCCCCAAGTGAGTATTTTCTTCCAGTCACTCATGCACACCAGTGACTTGCAAAAATGCAACCTCAACCAATTTCTCAAAGGTTGGGTTAGTTAACAAGCAAGAGGGGAGGAGTTATGATGCTAATTTTGAGATCAGACAATAAACAACTGTCCTCCAGCCAACAAATATTAGATCCTTTTTTATTGTTACTGATATTGTAAACAAAAATACTCTAAAACCCCACCATTTTTTTAGTCTTAAAAATTTATTTTCCAGCATATCTTGATCAATCTGTGCAGCCCTACTTCGATATCACTATAAGTCTGGTCTCAGTTAACCAAAATGCAACCAATTAAAAAGTATTGATTAGAAAATGGATGGGTAGAGGGATGGATGGATGGAATCAGGACTTAATGATTGGGCGCTTATATGCAGCATTATGTAATATTCATATATACACACACATTAATAACAGTGAGATTTTTTTGTATTCAGCTTCATACATGAACCACGTTAGCTTTGTCATAAATCTCAGCAAGTCCTTTCCAGCCTCTTATGACACATAAAGTAAAGGTAAGACCATAATAATGTTTTTTTAATTAAATGTGCTTTTTTGTGTGATACAGTTTGTATGTGTAAAGTTAAAGTTTAGTTAAAGTACCAATGATTGTCACACACACACACTAGGTGTGGTGAAATTTGTCCTCTGCATTTGACCCATCCCCTTGATCACCCCCTGGGAGGTGAGGGGAGCAGTGGGCAGCAGCGGCGCCGCGTCCGGGAATAATTTTTGGTGATTTAACGCCCAATTCCAACCCTTGATGCTGAGTGCCAAACAGGGAAGAATGCTGGTATGAGCTTTTAAAGGGGAACATTATCACAATTTCAGAAGGGTTAAAACCATTAAAAATCAGTTCCCAGTGGCTTATTTTATTTTTCGAAGTTTTTTTCAAAATTTTGCCTATCACGCAATATCCCTAAAAAAAGCTTCAAAGTGCCTGATTTTAACCATCGTTATATACACCCGTCCATTTTTCTGTGACGTCACATAGTGATGCCAATACAAACAAACATGGCGGATAGAACAGCAAGGTATAGCGACATTAGCTCGGATTCAGACTCGGATTTCAGGGGCTTAAGCGATTCAACAGATTACGCATGTATTGAAACGGATGGTTGTAGTGTGGAGGCAGGTAGCGAAAACGAAATTGAAGAAGAAACTGAAGCTATTGAGCCATATCGGTTTGAGCCGTATGCAAGCGAAACCGTCGAAAACGACACGACCGCCAGTGAAATTAGCTAAATTAGCTAAATTATTGGTAAACACAGTTTATGTATAATAATTTGCGTAAAACTGCGAGTAATAAATAAAGTTTTCATCTATTAATATATTCTGTAGACATACCCTCATCCGCTCTCTTTTCCTGAAAGCTGATCTGTCCAGTTTTGGAGTTGATGTCAGCAGGCCAGGGAAGCTAGAGTCGATATTCTTCTCTTAATCATCTTCGGTACGGTGTGAGCCAAGACATCCAGGGGGTTTAACTCGCTCGTCTGCGGGAACAAACAAACTGCCGCCATTGCTTGCCGTGCTACCGAGGTCCTTTGTCTCTGAATAGCTCACACACTCCGACAGATTCAATGGGGGTCTGGCGGCAGATTTCTTTGACTTTATCGTTGGAAATGCATCTTCTTTGAGTGTCGCAGGATATCCACACATTCTTGCCATCTCTATCGTAGCATAGCTTTCGTCGGTAAAGTGTGCGGAACAAACGACTGACCATTTCGTCGGCTTTCCCCACACCCTCGTATTTTGAACAAATTTCATCCAATTTTTTGCCACTTTCGCATCTTTGGGCCACTGGTGCAACTTGAATCCGTCCCTGTTCGTGTTGTTACACCCTCCGACAACACACCGACGAGGCATGATGTCTCCAAGGTACGGAAAACAGTCGAAAAAACGGAAAATGGCGGATTGCTTCCCGATGTGACATCACGTTGTGACGTCATCGCTCCGAGAGCGAATAATAGAAAGGCGTTTAATTCGCCAAAATTCACCCATTTAGAGTTCGGAAATCGGTTAAAAAAATATATGGTATTTTTTCTGCAACATCAAGGTATATATTGACGCTTACATAGGTCTGGTGATAATGTTCCCCTTTAAACATAACCCGTTAACTGCTGCCAATCAAATGGTGAATAAGATACTCTTTAGGGTTCATATGTTTGTAAATCTGACTGTGATGAAGTCAGTGCCACACCAGTCATCAACCTCACCGCATGTCACTGGTGTGTATGTATATATTTATATATATATATATATATATATATATATATATATATATATATATATATATATATATATATATATATATATATATATATATATACTGTATATATATGAGTATATATATAGTATATATATATGATATATATATATATATATGTATATATATATATATATATATATATATATACTGTATATATATATATATATACACTGTATATGTATACATACATATATATATATATATATATATATATATATATATATATATATATATATATATATATATATATACACATCTCCATCCATCCATTTTCTACCGCTTATTCCCTTTTGGGGTCGCGGGGGGCGCTGGAGCCTATCTCAGCTACAATCGGGCGGAAGGCGGTGTACACCCTGGACAAGTTGCCACCTCATCGCAGGGCCAACACAGATAGACAGACAACATTCACACTCACATTCACACACTAGGGCCAATTTAGTGTTGCCAATCAACCTATCCCCAGGTGCATGTCTTTGGAGGTGGGAGGAAGCCGGAGTACCCGGAGGGAACCCACGCAGCCACGGGGAGAACATGCAAACTCCACACAGAAAGATCCCGAGGATTGAACCCAAGACTACTCAGGACCTTCGTATTGTGAGGCAGATGCACTAACCCCTCTGCCAACGTGCTGCCCATATATATATATATATATATATATATATATATATATATATATATATATATATATATATATATATATATATATATATATATATATATATATATTCCCCGCGACCCCAAAGGGAATAAGCGGTAGAAAATGGATGGATGGATGGATGGATATATATTTATTTATTTTTTAATATATTTTATTAATATTATTTTTTATTTTCCCTTCCCTTAAGGGGTAACTCGACAGGGCGGTTGCTGGTTGTTCCATCTCCATCGTTGGGGTGCCTGCGGGTGGGGTGGGTGGTTCTCGTGGCCCCGTGCTGGGTGGTCCTGCGGCGGCCGACCTGGGTGAGGTGGCCGGGGGCGGGCCTCGCCGCGCTCTCCGGGGGAGGAGGGTGGGCTCGTGGGGTGGGCTCGTGGGGGCCCGGTCGCGGGTGGGGCGGGGGCAGTCTTCCCGTCCGGTTGCGGGGAGTCTCTGGGCCCCCCGGGCGGTGCGTCCCGCCTTTCTGCCCGTGTGGGGTATGGTCCTTTGCTGGCCTGGGGTCTGGCTGTCCCCTGCTTTTCTCGTGCCTTGTCCTCTGCCGGGTGCGTCTGTCTGCGGCCTGCTGCTGACCCTTATGGGCGGTGCAGTGGGCCTGGCACTGGGGTTCCTGTCGCTGGCCGGCCTGGCTGCGTGGGGGCGGTGGTCCCTGGTTCTCTGGGCACCACACCTACTATTTGTGGGTTGGGCTCTCTGGGAGGCTGGGGCCGTACTCTGGCTACCACGCACGTTGGGAGTCAAATATATTGTACATACAAATTCACATATACTCACAAACATACATACATACATACATACATAGGTACCTACGCTCCCACATACATACACAAATACAGTACATATTTACATACTCAAAGTTCGTTCATCCACACGCACATTCATTATGCAAACATACACATACACATACTGTACATATACATTCACTGTACAAACATACATATACACATTATGTACATATACAAGTACATATGCATACATACACTCATGCACATAATCACGTTTCATCAAACATATATTAACGTTGTTGCCCTAGGGTAAACTGGGTATAACACATGGCACACTGACAAATCTTAACCTATTGTTACTATAACAATCTACAATGTTAATATAGGTTGCTTCTCTTTCTTCCCCTCCATTTTTCTGCATTCTTTCGTATCTCTAGTTATCATTACGTGTATGTATTGTTGATAATATAGGTAAATTATTGGATTGTTCATTATCAATAGCGCTATTTCTATTGGTATTTGTATTGCTCCATTTGTAGTGTAATAATGTTAATTGTCATTGCTGTATTATTTTTTATTTTCGCTAACTGCTTATTTGCTATCACTTTTACCATCATATTTGTACATGTCGTATTTGCTGATGTTGCTCTATTGTTGTTGTTGTTGTTGTTGTTGTTATTGTTGTGTTTGATGTTGTTGTTTTAGTCTCTCTGTCTAATCCCCCTCTTGTCTCCACAATTTCCCCCTCTGTCTTCTTTTTTTTCTCTTTCTATCCCCTCCTGCTCTGGCCCGGCTGCACAAAATGATAATATAAATACATTTAGTAAAGTCAAATACAAATAAGGCAACAAGGGAAGTATCATACACTTCTCTTTTGTAAAGTAAATCTGAACAGCTGATATGGGCATCTACATCAACTATATGATTTGCCTGAGATGCTGGACAGGCCAAAAAGAAAGAAAAAAGAAATGTAGTTTGTCTCTTTTATCCGATTATTAATCGATTAATCGAAATAATAATCGACAGATTAATCGATTATCAAATTAATCGTTAGTTGCAGCCCTAATATATATATATATATATATATATATATATATATATATGTATATATGTATATATATATGTATATATATATATATATATATATATGTATATATGTATATATATATATATACAGTACAGTACAGGCCAAAAGTTTGGACACACCTTCTCATTCAATGGGTTTTCTTTATTTTCATGACTATTTACATTGTAGATTGTCACTGAAGGCATCACAACTACGAATAAACACATGTGGAGTTATGAACTTAACAAAAAAAGGTGAAATAACTGAAAACATGTTTTATATTCTAGTTTACCCATGGCTGTGATTAATTTTTCGCACACGTTTGGCATTCTCTCGATGAGCTTTAAGAGTTAGTCACCTGAAATGGTTTTCACTTCACAGGTGTCATAGTTTTGATGCCTTCAGTGACAATCTACAATGTAAATCCATCCATCCATTTTCTACCGCTTATTCCCTTCGGGGGCGCTGGAGCCTTTCTCAGCTACAATCGGGCAGAAGGCGGTGTACAATAGTCATGAAAATAAAGAAAATGCATTGAAATGAGAAGGTGTGTCCAAACCTTTAGCCTGTACTGTATATATATATATATATATATATATATATATATATATATATATATATATATATATATATATATATATATAGAGGTGGGTAGTAACGCGCTACATTTACTCCGTTACATCTACTTGAGTAACTTTTGGGATAAATTGTACTTCTAAGAGTAGTTTTAATGCAACATACTTATACTTTTACTTAAGTATGTTTATAGAGAAGGAACGCTACTTTTACTCCGCTACTTTTATCTACATTCAGCTCGCTACTCGCTACTAATTTTTATCGATCTGTTAATCTGCTTTGTTTGTTGTGGTCTGTCAGACAGACCTTCAAGGTGCCTGCCTTACTGGTGATGTTTCACTTCGTTCCACCAATCAGATGCAGTCACTGGTGACGTTGGACCAATCAAACAGAGCCAGGTGGTCACATGACCTGACTTAAACAAGTGTAAAAACTTATTGGGGTGTTACCATTTAGTGGTCAATTGTACGGAATGTGTACTGTACTGTGCAATCTACTAATAAAAGTTCCAATCAATCAATCAAAAGTGTGAAGGAAAAAAGATACTGTTTTATTTCAACCGTACATCCCGTCAAAAGCCTAAAGACTGACCGCACATGAGGACGTTCCTGTCTTCACAATAAAAGTGCCGCTCCATCGCGCCTGTGATTTCAAAACAAGAGTCTCCGAAAGCCAGCGCAAACAAGCTAGCAAGCTACGGAGTTTGACGCCAATATATTTCTTGTAAAGTGTATAAAAACGAATATGGAAGCTGGACAAATAAGATGCCAAAAACCCACCACTTTCATGTGGTATTAGACAGAAAGGAGGAACTTTTCTTCTCCTCCATTTGAAAACGTGGACGTTATCATCACGACTGTCTGATTACAATCAACGCAAGTCATCAGAATCAGGTAATACACCAACTTATATTCTAGTCTTCATTAAAGAAAGGAATCTATATGTTAAACATGCATGTATATTCATTAAAACACCTTTAACATGTAAACAAAAACAGCAAAATAAATACATATAAATTATATACTGTATATATCAATGTATATGTATGTATATATATGTATACATATATATATATATATATATATATATATATATATATATAAATATATATATATATATATATATATATATATATACACAGGTAAAAGCCAGTAAATTAGAATATTTTGAAAAACTTGATTTATTTCAGTAATTGCATTCAAAAGGTGTAACTTGTACATTATATTTATTCATTGCACACAGACTGATGCATTCAAATGTTTATTTCATTTAATTTTGATGATTTGAAGTGGCAACAAATGAAAATCCAAAATTCCGTGTGTCACAAAATTAGAATATTACTTAAGGCTAATACAAAAAAGGGATTTTTAGAAATGTTGGCCAACTGAAAAGTATGAAAATGAAAAATATGAGCATGTACAATACTCAATACTTGGTTGGAGCTCCTTTTGCCTCAATTACTGCGTTAATGCGGCGTGGCATGGAGTCGATGAGTTTCTGGCACTGCTCAGGTGTTATGAGAGCCCAGGTTGCTCTGATAGTGGCCTTCAACTCTTCTGCGTTTTTGGGTCTGGCATTCTGCATCTTCCTTTTCACAATACCCCACAGATTTTCTATGGGGCTAAGGTCAGGGGAGTTGGCGGGCCAATTTAGAACAGAAATACCATGGTCCGTAAACCAGGCCCGGGTAGATTTTGCGCTGTGTGCAGGCGCCAAGTCCTGTTGGAACTTGAAATCTCCATCTCCATAGAGCAGGTCAGCAGCAGGAAGCATGAAGTGCTCTAAAACTTGCTGGTAGACGGCTGCGTTGACCCTGGATCTCAGGAAACAGAGTGGACCGACACCAGCAGATGACATGGCACCCCAAACCATCACCCAACCATGCAAATTTTGCATTTCCTTTGGAAATCGAGGTCCCAGAGTCTGGAGGAAGACAGGAGAGGCACAGGATCCACGTTGCCTGAAGTCTAGTGTAAAGTTTCCACCATCAGTGATGGTTTGGGGTGCCATGTCATCTGCTGGTGTCGGTCCGCTCTGTTTCCTGAGATCCAGGGTCAACGCAGCCGTCTACCAGCAAGTTTTAGAGCACTTCATGCTTCCTGCTGCTGACCTGCTCTATGGAGATGGAGATTTCAAGTTCCAACAGGACTTGGCGCCTGCACACAGCGCAAAATCTACCCGTGCCTGGTTTACGGACCATGGTATTTCTGTTCTAAATTGGCCCGCCAACTCCCCTGACCTTAGCCCCATAGAAAATCTGTGGGGTATTGTGAAAAGGAAGATGCAGAATGCCAGACCCAAAAACGCAGAAGAGTTGAAGGCCACTATCAGAGCAACCTGGGCTCTCATAACACCTGAGCAGTGCCAGAAACTCATCGACTCCATGCCACGCCGCATTAACGCAGTAATTGAGGCAAAAGGAGCTCCAACCAAGTATTGAGTATTGTACATGCTCATATTTTTCATTTTCATACTTTTCAGTTGGCCAACATTTCTAAAAATCCCTTTTTTGTATTAGCCTTAAGTAATATTCTAATTTTGTGACACACGGAATTTTGGATTTTCATTTGTTGCCACTTCAAATCATCAAAATTAAATGAAATAAACATTTGAATGCATCAGTCTGTGTGCAATGAATAAATATAATGTACAAGTTACACCTTTTGAATGCAATTACTGAAATAAATCAAGTTTTTCAAAATATTCTAATTTACTGGCTTTTACCTGTATATGTATATATATATATATATATATATATATATATATATATATATATATATATATATATATATATATATATATATATATTATAATATGAGTGTGTATGTTACTCATCAGTTACTCAGTACTTGAGTAGTTTTTTCACAACATACTTTTTACTTTTACTCAAGTAAATATTTGGGTGACTACTCCTTACATTTACTTGAGTAATAAATCTCTAAAGTAACAGTACTCTTACTTGAGTACAATTTCTGGCTACTCTACCCACCTCTGTATATATATATATATATATATATATATATATATATATATATATATATATATATATATATATATATATATATATATATATATGGTTACTGTCATGCAGATTGGGCTGTGACTGCAAGCTATTCACAACCTCGCCACGAGAGGGCAGTGTGCCCAATGCTTTCAAGGCGATGCCACAGCCTTCATGAGAGTCACCAACCTGACAAAGAGAAAGGTGGAAATTATACATTTTTAATCTGTGCATGTGCACATTTAAAAACTGAATCCCCCCCAAACACACACTAAAAATACCGTATACCGATATGCATTTATATTATATTTGGTCTGTTTTCTTGATTTTATTCTCGATCGAAGAAAAAAACCAAAACAATTTTGGAAGAAAATGACCAAGCTGTGTCAAAAGTCCGTGACACATATTGCATATTGCGTCATCAACATGTAATAATAGTTCCTCTTTCCGACAAAAAAAAATGAAGCTTCCTGCCTGGTCTTCTATTTTTCCTCGGAATTATTCTGTGTCCCCATCCTTTCCCTTTTTCTTTTTTTTTTTCTTTTCTTTTTTTTTTATCTGAGCCCCCACCCCTTCCCCTCTTGTGGGATCATGGGAATTGTGCAAGCAGCGTGGCGTTCCACGCTCTGCCCGCGGCGCTCCGGGAGGAGGCGTGCAGTAATGACCTGCTCCACAGCTCGCTCGCCATCATCGCCCTCACAATTAATTCCCGCCTCGTGCGCCACAGTGTTGGGGAGGGGGTGAGAGAGAAAGGGGGGTCGTGGGGGGGCTTAGCGTGGGCTCCCTCATTAGAGCTCCTTGTAATGTGTCTGGCAGCAGTTCCTTTCCTGCCACGTCTGCCCTTCCTCTGTTTGTTTTAGAGACGCCGCCTCCCTCCATGCTTCTCTGCCTCCATGAATGACTGACACTGAGTGCAAAGAAGAAGAACGCTTGGTCTGGGTGTGGGTGTGTGTGTGTGCGTGTGTTTTCTGGCAATGCTTACTTAGTGGGGACATCGCTCTGTTTACGCAGTCACCTTTAGGCCCGGTACCGGTCCGTGGATCGATTGGTACCGGGCCGCACAAGAAATTTAAAAAAATATATATATGTTTTTATTTTTTTATAAAATCAACATAAAAAACACAAGATGCAACCTCCCTCCCCCATTTACACTCATTCATACTCATTCACACAAAAGGGTTGTTTCTTTCTGTTATTAATATTTGTGGTTCCTACATTATATAGCAATATAGATCAATACAGTCTGCAGGGATACAGTCCGTAAGCACACATGATTGTATTTTTTTATGACAAAAAACAAAAAAACAATTAAAGCTGCAAGCAGCGATGGACGGGGCCGACTTTGAGGGCTCATAAAATGCAAACCGGAGCAGTAATTGAAACTCTTTCATCAACTTTTAATCAGAAGGGTTCAATCTCTCTTCTGTGCTAATTTGAAGCCGACACGACAAACGCGCTCAGAGGAGATAATGTTTGAAAAAAGGTGACTGTTTTTACACCACTTTTGTTTTGAAGGGGGAATTGCAAACTTCCTGTTGATTTTTGCTGGGTGTTATCAGTGTATGAAATATAGGTCTCAGTGAGACCTACATATGTTTCATGTCTCTACGGCATTCCTACTGGGAGTTACAGGCAGTTTTGTCTGTGTTTTCTTCCTAGGGGGCGCTAGAGCACAATTTTGGGGTTGGGTTTGGTTTTTTGATTAGATCGCAATTTTTGCCAGTCCTGATGTGTGTGTCAAATTTGGTGAGTTTTGAAGCATGTTAAGGAGGTCAAATTACAGATCAAAGAGGCGGCGGTATAATAATAAAACGCTAGAAATACAATAGGGTCCTCTGTCCCAAAAGGACTCGGTCCCTAAAAAAAAAAAAGAAGGACTTCCCTATTCATCCCCAAAAAAACCCTCCAGGTGAACAGCTGATTTGACGACTTCCGGTGCTGAAGTAAGACAACCCTCATCCTATATGTGACCATAGGATGAACAAATACACTACAGTACTAAGACTATAGTGGCCATTAACAGTTAGCTTCTACAGCTGGGTTGCCCAAAGTGTGGCACAGGGGCCATCTGTGGTCTGTGACTCCTTTGTCATTGGCCTTAAGCACATTACAAAATATAGGTATCTCATTTGCACCCCTGGTGATGAAATCTATCAAAATTAGGGCGGTCCCAAAAAGGAGGGATTTTTCAAATTGACTGTGTCGATTTCAAAAGTGCTCCCCCTCTGGCCAACATAAAAAATAACAAGTGTGTGTAAAAATTTGAAGTGCTCCCCTTCTGGCCAACATACGTAATAACATGTGTGTGTAAGAAATTGAAATGTGCCCCCTTTGGCCAAAATTAGTTGAATAAAAATTAATAAATATGTATATAGAGACATAATGTAATAACTTGAAGTAAATAATGAAGATTAAAAAACAATTTCAAATAAAAAATACCAATGTTTTACTAAAACCTTACCTTTTTTATATTTGCATAGTATGTATATATTATTCATGTTGTAAATACGAATCTTTATATATTTACAAATGGTGGTCCTAAAGAGGTAGGCATTTTTCAGAGGTCTCAAGAAAGTATAAAATACAAGAATGTGTGTGTGCGTGTGTGTGCGTGTGTGCATATTCTTGTCGTTCTACCCTTCTTGAGACCTCAACAAGGAAAAGTACCTTCCATATGAGGACGGGTGAATGAGTTAGGACCGAAATCATGGTCCCAATACGGAAAACCATTGCATCTAATAGAGAGCCAAATACTAGAGTCCGTGAACATTGCTCCAAAGTCAGGATTTGTTGTTGATTTAATGTGCATACACAAGTAAACATTGACAGGTGCAAAGGCAGCAATATGTGATAAAAACAAGCTAAAGAAGGACTTCCATATTCATCCCCGAAAAAACCCCGCCAGGTGAACAGCTGATTTGACGACTTCCGGTGCTGACGTAAGACAACCCTCATCCTATTTGTGACCATAGGATGAAGAAATACACTACAGTACTAAGACTATAGTGGCCATTAACAGTTAGCTTCTACAGCTGGGTTGCCCAAAGTGTGGCACAGGGGCCATCTGTGGTCCGTGACTCCTTTGTCATCGGCCTTAAGAATATGAAATAACAAGTGTGTGTAAAAATTTGAAGTGCTCCATTGCTGGCCAACGTATGTAATAACAAGTGTGTGTAAGAAATTGAATTGCGCCCCCTTTGGCCAAAATTTCTTTAAAAAAAAAAAAGTATATTATTTACCTGAAGTAAATAATGAAGATTAAAAATCAATTACAAACAAAAATCCCCCCCCCCCCAAAAAATGAACTTAAAGCAGTCTTTTACTCACAATGTGTCGACTTTTTTCTTATAAAATTGGGAAAAAATTCTCACATTCTTTCTATTCCTGTAATTTTGCAATATTTTTTTATGTAAAATTATAACTTTTTTTTAATGTAAAATTGTGACTTTTTAATGCAAAATGGTGACATTTGTCATATAAAATTCTGACTTTTATCACAATATTGCCGATTAGTTGTTCTTGTAAAACAGTGACAGTTTTTGAGTAAAGGTATGACTTTTGTCATAATTTTGCCAAGTAAAATACCGATTATTATTATACTATTGCCCCAATTTTAAAGTTTTCTTATAAAATTGCGACTTTTGTCGAGTAAAATTACGACTCTTTTCACAAAATTACCAAAATTTCAAACGTTTTCTTGTAAAATTGCGACCGATATTGAGTAAAATTCCAACTTTTATCATAGTATCGCACAAATGTTCCGTTTTTCTTGTGAAATTTTTAAAATGACGACTTTTATTATGATACTGACAAAATTCTAAGTTTTTCTTGTGAAATTCCAACTCATTTTTCACAACAAGCTGTTTTATATTTGCATAGTATGTATATATTATTAATGTTGTAAATAAAAATCTTTATATATCTGTGTTGGCCCTGCGATGAGGTGGCGACTTGTCCAGGGTGTACCCCGCCTTCCGCCCGATTGTAGCTGAGATAGGCTCCAGCGCCCCCCGTGACCCCAAAGGGAATAAGCGGTAGAAAATGGATGGATGGATATATCTAGAAAGGGTGGTCGTAAAGAGGGAGGCATTTTTTGGAGGTCTCAAGAAGGTAACAAATACAAACGTGTGTGTGTGTGTGTGTGTGTGTGTGTGTGTGTTACACCCATCACTGCTCTGGAACACACATGGATACACCTTTCACATGCGAGACATGCAAGAGAATATTTCAGCAGGTGATCCTAAGTCCCTCTTGCTTGCACAGGAGGCTTTTTCACCGCCGAGGTTCCGCATGTAGTTGTTGAACGTGCCGCAGTTGTCATGCGCTCGTATATGGCAGGGATATTCAGCTAAATTGTTCTGGGGCCCACATTTTCAGAAAGCTTCGGACTGGGGGGCCGGACTTCTCTCTTAATTTGGTATAGTCTAGAGATCCAACGTCTACTACAGGAGACATTTGATTTTGGTCTGTTTATCTTGTCAGAGTTACAGGAGAGCTCTGCTGTTTTTAGGGACCGTCTGCAAAAAAACGTATTTAAAGATCATCTCTTATGAAAGCACACTAATGTTTTTAAGAATCTGCTGCAAAAATGTGAGTCTCTTGCAAGTTTTTTGAGAGGACCTGAATTGGTACCTTGTGGAACACCACAAGTATAAGTAAAGATGTTGAACAGATGACAACTGACTGCGTCTGAAGTAAACAAGCTACGGCAACACCTTAGTTACATAAATCACATTACGCAGAAATACTGCCAAAAAGGAGAGGACTTAAAGAACTTGTGATTTTGGAGTTTGGACCCCAAGGTTTTATGTTTGCTGGAAGGGTAACACCTCAATGCAAGTACAAAACCCAAAACCAGAGATTCGTAAACAAAAACAGAATACAATGATTTGCAAATCCTTTTCAACCTATATTCAATTGAATAGACTGCAAATACAAGATATTTAATGTTCAAACTGGTAAACTTGTTGTTTTTTGCAAATTAATAGCTCATTTGGAATTTGATGCCTGCAACATGTTTCAAAAAAGCTGGCACAAGTGGCAAAAAAGACTGAGAAAGTTAAAAGAATTCTCATCAAACACTTGTTTGGAACATTCCACAGGTGAACAGGCTAATTGGGAACAGGTGGGTGCCATGGTTCACAAACAAGGATGGGGCGAGGGTCACCACTTTGTGAACAAATGCGTGAGCAAATTGTCGAACAGTTTAAGAACAACATTTCTCAACCAGCTATTGCAAGGAATTTAGGGATTTCACCATCTACGGTCCGTAATATCATCAAAAGGTTCAGAGAATCTGGAGAAATCTCATATACATACAGTGTATATATATGTATATATATATATATATATATATATATATATATATATATATATATATATATATATATATATATATACACTGAACAAAATTATAAACGCAACACTTTTTTTTGCTCTCATTTTTCATTCGTTGAACTCAAAGATCTAAAACTTTTACTATATACACAAAATACCTATTCCTCTCAAATATTATTCACAAAACTGTATAAATCTGTGTTAGTGAGCACTTCTTTGCCAAGAAATTCCATCCCACCTCACAGGTGTGGCATATCCATCCATCCATCCATCCATTTTCTACCCCTTATCCCTCTCGGGCTGTGTGGAATATCAAGATACTGATTAAACAGCATGATTATTGCGCAGGCGTGTCTTAGGCTGCCCACAGTTAAAGGCCACTCTGAAATGTACAGTTTTATCACACAGCACAATGCCACAGATGTCGCAAGTTTTGAGGGAGCGTCCAGTTGGCCTGCTGACTGTAGGAATGTCCACTAGAGCTGTTGCCAGTGAATTGAATGCTCATTTCTCTACCATAAGCTGTCTCCAAAGGTGTTTGAGAGAATTTGGTAGTACATCCATCCGGCCTCACAACCTCAGACCACGTGTAACCACGCCAGGCGAGGAACTCCACATCCAGCAGGTGCACCTCGATGTTGTCTGAAACAAGCCACCCGGACAGCTGCTGCAACAATTGGTTTGCATAACTAAGAACTTCTGCACAAACTGCGATAAACCGTCTTAGGGAAGCTCATGTGCTTTCTCGTCGTCCTCACTGGGGTCTCGACCTGACCGCAGTTCGTGGTCGTAACCGACTTGAGTGGGAAAATGCTCACGTCTGTTGGAGAGGTGTTGTCTTTAAGGATGAATCCCGGTTTTCACTGTTCAGGGCAACGTCAGACAGCGTGTGTGACGTTGTGTGGGAGAGCGGTTTGCTGATGTCAACATTGTGAATGGAGTGGCCCATGGTGGGGTTATGGTATGGGCAAGCAAATGTTATGGACAATGAACGCAAGTGCATTTTATTATGACATTTTGAATACACAGAGATACCGTAACAAGATCCTGACCAGCACGGCCCAATGTTGCAAGGATTTGTACACAATTCCTGGAAGCTATACTTACACATATCTGATACAAAAAGTGTACAAACAAGGCAACAAGAGTATCCCACACTTCTCTTTTGTATGTTATTACGTTCAGCAGATATGGGCCTCTACATCAACACTGGGATTTGCCAGTGGACAGATGTAGAAGAAAAACAACTTTTTAAAAAATGTTGTATTACTTGTTTTGGACGTCTGGCCCGCAGGCTGTAGTTTGGGGAACTCTACTCTAAACTTCAGAGATGATCTAGGTTGAAAAACATTGTTTTATATTCCGGTCAATATGGTAGCAGCGCTGTATTATTGCGTGGAGCTAAAGAGAGTAAAATGGACACACAAGTAGAAAAGGTTAAGATGAGGCATTTTATGCATTGTATTCCAAGGCGTCCTCTGAAAGAACACGTCTGCCATTGAGTAAATAAACAACCCCAGCCATTATTAAAGGAAATACAGTACTACAAATTAAGTACACCTGCATAATCTGCTCGGGTGCAAAACAAAAAGCTGTGGTTGTTATATTATGCCTTTACAAAGTTAGTATTACAAACTGGTAGCACAATAATAACATTTGTATTATTAAAGTGATGCTTCCCTGACATGGTCAGTGAGATAATTACACAAATCAGTGGAGCATTTTGGATGGCAACATTTTTTAATCTTATAGAGCAGTGTTTTTCAACCACTGATATACCGTCTGGTGTGCCGTGGCAGATTATCTAATTTCACATATTTGGGATAAAAATATTTTTTGCAAACCAGTAATTATAGTCTGCAAATGATGTGTTGTCGTTGAGTGTCGGTGCTGTCTAGAGCTCGGCAGAGTAACCGTGTAATACTCTTCCATATCAGTAGGTGGCAGCAGGTAGCTAATTGCTTTGTAGATGTCGGAAACAGCGGGAGGCAGCGTGCAGGTAAAAAGGTGTCTAATGATTAAACCAAAAATAAACAAAAGGTGAGTGCCCCTAAGAAAAGGCATTGAAGCTTAGGGAAGGCTATGCAGAACGAAACTAAAACTGAACTGGCTACAAAGTAAACAAACACAGAATGCTGGATGACAGCAAAGACTTACTGTGGAGCAAAGACGGCGTCCACAATGTACAAACCCCGTTTCCATAAGAGTTGGGAAATTGTGTTGGATGTAAATATAATCGGAATACAATGATTTGCAAATCCTTGAATGTACTACAAAGACAAGATATTTGATGTTCAAACTCATAAACTTTATTTTTTTTTTTGCAAATAATAATTCACTTAGAATTTCATGGCTGCAACACATGCTAAAGTAGTTGGGAAAGGGCATGTTCACCACTGTGTTACATGGCCTTTCCTTTTAACAACACTCAGTAAACGTTTGGGAACTGAGGAGACACATTTTTAAGCTTCTCAGGTGGAATTCTTTCCCATTCTTGCTTGATGTACAGCTTAAGTTGTTCAACAGTCCGGGGGTCTCCGTTGTGGTATTTTAGGCTTCATAATGCGCCACACATTTTCAATGGGAGACAGGTCTGGACTACAGGCAGGCCAGTCTAGTACCCGCACTCTTTTACTATGAAGCCACGTTGATGTAACACGTGGCTTGGCATTGTCTTGCTGAAATAAGCAGGGGCGTCCATGGTAACGTTGCTTGGATGGCAACATATGTTGCTCCAAAACCTGTATGTACCTTTCAGCATTAATAGCGCCTTCACAGATGTGTAAGTTACCCATGTCTTGGGCACTAATACACCCCCATACCATCACAGATGCTGGCTTTTCAACTTTGCGCCTATAACAATTCGGATGGTTCTTTTCCTCTTTGGTCCGGAGGACACGACATCTACAGTTTCCAAAAACAATTTGAAATGTGGACTCGTCAGACCGCAGAACACTTTTCCACTTTGTATCAGTCCATCTTAGATGAGCTCAGGCCCAGCGAAGCCGACGGCGTTTCTGGGTGTTGTTGATAAACGGTTTTCGCCTTGCATAGAAGAGTTTTAACTTGCACTTACAGATGTAGCGACCAACTGTAGTTACTGACAGTGGGTTTCTGAAGTGTTCCTGAGCCCATGTGGTGATATCCTTTACACACTGATGTCGCTTGTTGATGCAGTACATCCTGAGGGATCGAAGGTCACGGGCTTAGCTGCTTACGTGCAGTGATTTCTCCAGATTCTCTGAACCCTTTGATGATATTACGGACCGTAGATGGTGAAATCCCTAAATTCCTTGCAATAGCTGGTTGAGAAAGGTTTTTCTTAAACTGTTCAACAATTTCCTCACGCATTTGTTGACAAAGTGGTGACCCTCGCCCCATCCTTGTTTGTGAATGACTGAGCATTTCATGGAATCTACTTTTATACCCAATCATGGCACCCACCTGTTCCCAATTTGCCTGTTCACCTGTGGGATGTTCCAAATAAGTGTTTGATGAGCATTCCTCAACTTTATCAGTATTTATTGCCACCTTTCCCAACTTTTTTGTCACGTGTTGCTGGCATCAAATTCTAAAGTTAATGATTACTCGCACAAAAAAAAAATGTTTATCAGTTTGAACATCAAATATGTTGTCTTTGTAGCATATTCAACTGAATATGGGTTGAAAATGATTTGCAAATCATTGTATTCTGTTTATATTTACATCTAAAACAATTTCCCAACTCATATGGAAACGGGGTTTGTAGTAGATGCGGGAAATATCGCTCAAAGGAAGACATGAAAATGCTACAGGAAAATACCAAAAAAAGAGAAAAAGCCACCACAATAGCAGCGCAAGACAAGAACTAAAACACTACACACAGGAAAACAGCAAAAAACTCCAAATAAGTCACGGCGTGATGTGACAGGCGGTGACAGTACACCTACTTTGAGACAAGAGCTATAGTGATGCGTAGTTGGTTATGGTTTACAGTCATATGCAACAACTTTTTACTGTCAACTGAGTTTCGTTTTTTAATAGTTTCAATGCCTCCAGATTTTTTCATTGCAAAAAATGTGCCTCGGCTCAAAAAAGGTTGGAAAACACTGTTATAGAGTTACCTGATATTATGAAAGAATATACGTGTTTATCAATTGGAATCAGCAGCGTACTTTCCATAAGGTGGCGTCATCTCCAGACTTGGTGTGAGGTGGCCTGAGACCAGAACAAAAAGTGACTTGCATGCTGAATGTGACTTACCGACTTAAACGGGTGCTTCCCAGATCTTTGTGTTTGCACAAAGTGTTTGCTTACCCACACTGACAGACGAGCCTAGCAACTGTGTTTGCACATATTAGCACACACACACACACACACACACACACACACACACACAAAAAAAAACCTGTCCTCCATCCTCGTCCATGCGTAGGGGACATTGAACGTCTTCTCTATGTGTTTGGGCTTTTTGTTGTTTATGGAATCATTTGCTTGATGTTTAAGACGCCAGTGCCTCTTAAGTCATGTCAACTTTGTGTTGTGTTGACTGCCACTGAGGCAGACTAAGTGCTTTGTTTTACCTTGGAGAGTCTGTGGTCAGTTTTAAGTACCAGTAGAATGAAAAAAACAAATTGCCTCCATATTGAAGCTATTATCATATATATCTGATTTATGGCACTAAGACTTCCAAAGTTTGCAAATAAATAGATATGATCAAAACAGTATAAAATCTCATGGAGATTCCCGAGCCATTTTGAGAGTTAATTAGCAAGTCAGTCACGTGATCTGTGAGGTACAGTTAAGCACCGGAGATCCCTTCCCCATCAACAACAATGCTAATCATGCAGTGAGAGCCAACAATACTTACTTTGGGAAAAAATTATGACCCAGCACCTTATCATTTTGAGCCCGAACACAAAGGAGGATGAGCAATAAGTTTTAGAAGGCAAGTGCTAAACGGATGTAGCTATATTAAAACACTATAGCATCAGCAGCGTCGCTGCTAAAGGATTTGCATATCCTTTTCAACCTATATTCAATTGAATAGACTGCAAAGAGAACATACTTAACGTTCGAACTGGAAAACTTTATTTTTTGCAAATATTAGCTCATTTGGAATTTGATGCCTGCAACATGTTTCAAAAAAGCTGGCACAAGTGGCAAAAAAGACTGATAAAGTTGAGGAATGCTCATCAAACACTTATTTGGACCATCCCACAGGTGAACGGGCTAATTGGGAACAGGTGGGTGCCATGATTGGGTAATAAAAGCAGCTTCCATGAAATGCTCGGTCATTCACAAAAAAGGATGGGGCGAGGGTCACCACTTTGTGAACAAATGCGTGAGCAAATTGTCGAACAGTTTAAGAACAACATTTCTCAACGAGCTACTGCAAGGAATTTAGGGATTTCACCATCTACGGTCCGTAATATCATCAAAAGGTTCAGAGAATCTGGAGAAATCACTGCACGTAAGAGATGATATTACGGACCTTCGATCCCTCGGGCGGTACTGCATCAAAAAGCGACATCAGCGTGTAAAGGATATCACCACATGGGCTCAGGAACACTTCAGAAATCCACTGTCAGTAACTACAGCTGGTCGCTAAATCTGTAAGTGCAAGTTCAAACTCTACTTTGCAAAGCAAAAGCCATTTATCAACAACACCCAGAAACGCTGCCGGCCTGGCTGGGCCCGATCTCATCTAAGATGGACTGATGCAAAGTGGAAAAGTGTTCTGTGGTCTGACGAGTCCACATTTCAAATAGTTTTTGGAAACTGTGGATGTGGTGTTTGATTGTGGCCCCATTTCGGCCTTAAATATTACTGGAGTAACAGGCTAGGAATGATGTTGATTATATTGTGTGTTCTGCAGATGTTTGCCTGTTCTGTGTTGATTGACTGAAGTACTTCATGGATACAATTATGCTTTGTCACGGCGAAACTTATTTTCGGCGCGGAGTCAACATGTTCTTTGTATTAGTTTGAGTTCAGATTCGCAGTGTTGCAGCTTTGCTCATTCAAAAGCCCTTAAAGATAATCGCTAATTTAGCATCGTTTCGAACGCCGTCGTCAGATTTGCGGCCATATTTCTTTTTTTAATTTTATTTAAAAAAATGTTTTTATTTT